>NC_030856.1:5665931-5894408 GCF_000208745.1 Theobroma cacao
ATATATATACATATATATATATGTATATATGTATATATATATACATATATACATATATATATATACATATATATGTATATATATATATACATATATATATATATTGTAAAAAGCACATCCTTGAATGAGTTTCTTACTTTCTTTTGTTCATGAGTTTTGTGTTTTAGATTGGTTCTAATAGCAATTAATATTTTGTTGGAATTTGGAGAATTTTGAGTGACCGAAATATATTTGTTTGATTATGTGGCAGGAAAAACCAGTGACGGGATGGAGGATATTTGGGAAAGTGTGTTAGAGGCCAATTCAAGGGTTTTGAGAGCCTGCCATTGCTTCAGAAGTTATGCTTCTAAAATGGTAAATCAGGTTTTGAACTGTGTGCTAGTTTTGTATGATGATCATAATACTGTTTTTTCCATTCCAATTTTAATTGTGAAATTTCTATTTTTCAGGGGGGAAAATGAAAATGCAAGATTTGTGTGTCTGTTTCATCAACACAAGAATGTGATAAGAACCTTGTATTTTGGGTGCAATATTCATGTCAACTGGAAAAAGAGATACTTTGAAACTATCGGTCAGGCTAAACGAAGAGCACAGTGCTGGTTTCTTAATGATTTATTGGTATCATTAGTTTGTTCTGGGAAATCCATTGCAATTTGCAAAATCCAAGGGATATCCAGGATTTGGTATATAATAACAAGCCTGCAACAACTTCTTCTACTTTTGCTAAAAAAGAGTGGAGAGTGTACCAGTGTCCTGTTTTAAATCTTTTAATGAATCAAGATTCACTAAATCAAGTAAAAAGTTCAAGCATATGAAAATACAGGTTAAGATTCTGTTCCTTGTAAACTAATAAACATTGAAGGTGGATCTGAGCAGAATGTTTCTCAAGTTAGCTGGACTGAATCATTGAACTAGCATATAACAATATTGGGTTATTTTTCTCTTCCCCTTTGTTTTCTATCTTTTAAGAAATGAAGCATGCATTTGGATGGTGATATGATATATGTAGAAAAAAGATAAACAGTCTCTATGATAGCTTATTATTTAAATACAGAAGGTGAATGCAGGGTCCTAATCAACAAGGAAAACTTCATTGTCTGGACAATGTATATTGAAAATCTGCATTGCCCCTGACCTTTTTAACCTGTTTCAATTGAGTGTTGTTGATTTGCCTTGGATCCGTAGCAATTTCCATCAAAGCTATGTTAGAGATTCAACTTGCAATAAGAAGAGGTGGCTACTTAACCTAACCATTACTTAAAAGTTCCTTCCACCTTCATTGCTCCCTCACCAAATAGTAATACAAGGGTTTTCCTTGTATTGAGTTTCATTGATCCAATTATAAATCCTAATGCTTTGTGAGTGCAGCATTTGAGCAGAAGGGTAAAGAGACTACTTCAAAATTCCAAGGCCGATATTCCACGCAAACCTAAAGGGAGGAAAACTTACATTAGGATAAACTACAACAAATGATTAGAAAGTTCAGTTGAATGGATTAAAGAGAAGGATGTAGAAAGGACATCAAAACACACAGGAATTTCAGCAACTAAGGAACACAACCCTTTGTGCCTAAATACAAATTCTCAACCATTTGTCCCTCTATTACAGACCCTTGTAAATTTCATTCCAAGAAGGTTTCCATGACATCGGTATACATCCCTGCCTCAGAGTTCCTATACTCCACGGGTTGGTGCTGATGATGATCTACTGAAGTTGAAGATGAAGATGAAGCCATTCTTGCAGGTAATGTAAAGCTCCTCTTAAACTTGTTTTCCATCTTCCTCATATTCTCTGGATGACTATCCAAGCTCAAGTACTCATTGGGGTTTGCACCGGCATCTGAATTTTGATTAGAATCTTTTCCTTCAAGAATCAGCGGATGGTGGTTTTGGTCCGGTTTGTTGCCTAAGCTGTCAGGGTTAAACAAGAGCTTGGCATCTTCAGTTCGTCCAGTGAGAGCATTGAAGAAAGTCAAGCCATTAGGCCATTTGATGTCATTTTCATGTTCTCCCATCATATCTTCCATTCGGGTTTCAGATGAATGAGGCAGGATAAACATGTGTGTCTCATCTTTGGCTTGTGGAAATCCAAGTCTAGCTGGGTTCTGAAAATTAGGTGAAGCGAGCATTGGTGTCGCTGGGGGAAGCGGCCTCTGGCTCCAGTTGAAAAGTGGAGGTGGGGGCCGTGTCGGAATGGCAGACTGCTTCGAAGGAATTGTAGATGAGGAGGTATTATTTCTGTTCGAAGAAAACAACTGAGAGAGATAGAAACCAGATTGATAGCCAAGAGATTCAAAGGTATGCCTCATTCTTAGCACAAAATGAAGGTCTTCAGGTATCTGAGGATACACACAGCATCTCAATGAGATCAAAATATCAAACAGTTCAGCTATTTCACAAATAGAAGACTTGACTTTGATCTCCAATTCAACCACGAAAACTTGCACCAACAAAATTTAAATTTCCAAGAACTACTTCAAAGTTAACCAAATTAGTAATTACAAATTCTAATATGTCCGACTCACAATCTTGCAGGAGCCTAACTGCAGAAGACCATGGCCAGCTTGGATCACAGCAATAGTCTGGTCAAAAGAAAGCAACAATCACCCCAAGTCTTAATGACTTGACAAAGAGGGCAGAAAAAATCAAACCAGAATAAGACTAACAACAGTGAAATGAGTTGTTTCTGTGCTGACCTGAATGCCTGACTCAAATTGATCAGTCCATTCAGGAGGAAGCTGCAATTAAACAACAAAAGGGGAAAGGTTACACCATCTAACCAAATAATAAAGCACAAAGTTATGCCACACGCCAACTTTTCCATAAACAGACACTTGATCATTGAACCCAAAGTTCTATTTAGGTTAAACAATTGAAATTTAAAAAAAAAAAAGGAAGATGAAGGTGGGCTATACGACATACAGCATCAAAAGAACTCTGCCAATAATTGGAGATGTTGGGTTCACATTCTGTTGGTTCTTTGAACACCCATTTATGGCACTTATCTGATGCAACCTTTCCCATTAACCTGACCATGAAGTAGGAATTAAACCAATAAAAAATATACACTAAGAAAGAAACAAAAAAACCATTTAATTCCACTCTCTATCTATATTTTCGCTCAGAGAGAAAAGGGGGGGGGGGGGGGTCAGGGAGGGACAGAGTTGAAACCAATAATAATAATAATAATAATAATAGCACCTACCCAGTACCCACCCTTCTCCATAATTATATAACTGAATGGACATTTTGCTGAATGCCTTCCTCACTGGATCTTCTCCATCAATCTCTTCCAAACAATCTGCAACTCTCCCTCGGCAGAATCCATCTTCCCACATCAGCATCCTTCACATGAAATTTCACCACAAAAGATGAACAAAAAAGAAAAAGGATCAAAATTTAGAACAAAAATTAAACATAAAAATTCAATTAATTTAAGAATGAAAATACCTCTAAATCACAAATTAATAAAAACCCATCTCACAAAAATCAATTACTAACTCAAATTTCACTCCAACACCCCCATCTCTCATTAACCAAATTTCCCCCGTTTTTCTCCCCTGTTTCTCCAAAGGAAACAAGTAATGCCTAGCTTTTTTACTGATATAATGCAAAGAAGTGTCAAGCAAAATGAAATCAAATAAGTCAAACTACATACTCGTCCACTTAATTAGTCTAAATTTTAAAACTCTTAAAACCCTGATTTCTCACTCATTTTCCTGTCATCCCAGGAACCAAACAAACAAAAAAAGGCAAAGCATACTTACAAGCTGCCATTGTCATCTCCAACCTTGCAACCATTACCACCTCTCACTCTCCTGCATCAAAAGAAGAAACCCAATTAAAGAAAACAGCTAAAAAAACAAAAAACTTGAAAAAGAGGAAAAGGATAGCAACTGATAACCATATAAATACAAAGAAAGGAGGAAAAAAAAAAAAAAGTTGAAGAGTNGACGCTTCTAAGTGCCTCATGAAGGGCCATCATCCCAACAGCTTCTTTGCTCCTATCTGCTGCTCCTGAGCCCACCATCTCTTTCTCTCTCTCTCTCTTCCCTCTCTTTCTCTCTCTTTATATATATCTATATATATAGGCGTTTATATTTGTATGTAAGAAATAATATGATATGTATCTTTCTTTTTTTTTTTCCTTTTTGCTCCAAAGCAACTTCCTTTGAAACACAGCTGCCTTGCCACTCCTCTTTGGTTAACTTGTAGTCTGGCTTGTAGTATAACTTATTTATTTGTGTGTACCTTCTTTTTCATTTTGTTTTTTTATTTTTTATCTCTTTGTCTTGGCAATCACTTCTTTCCCTTCTTATCAACTACAAAGCCAGACTCTTTGCTTCCTCTCTCTCTCTCTCTCTCTCCCTCCCCCCTCTTTATCTTTATTACTACTACTATTCCTTTTGTTTGTCCCCAACCAAACCAGCTTCTCTCTTTGAAAGACAGAAGAGAGTTAAAAAAAAACAAAAAATGGGATGTTTTTGTTTTGGTTGCTGTTGTTGTTCAAGAAGGAGTTGAAGTGTGAAAGTAATAGTGGGGACAGCTTTTTACCTTTGTTCTTTTCTTTCTTTCTTTCCTTCCTTCCTCCCTCCCTTCCTTCCTTCCTGTCTTTCAAGGCTTAAGTTGATGACTGTGGGAGGAGCCAACTAAAATCATATATAAAATATAAAAGAAAAGGGTGGTTGTGGTTTTTGATGACAAGTGAGAGAAAGGGCAACAAAATCACTTTGTTGCCCTCTGTGTCTGGTTGGAATTTCAGTTGGCTTGGGGGAAGTTCTGTACGAGGGAGGGTTAGGTAAATTTTCACACTTTGGTTGGTTCTTGACTTAGTTTCCTTGTAGAACTAGTTAGTATGTTCTTTCTTTCTTTCTTTTTTGTTTTTTATCTACCTTTTTGTTTTGGGGTAAATGAATGAGTGAAGTGTCTAAACTCTTTCTCAACGACTTTTGTTTTGTTTTGTTTTGATTTGGGTTTGGAATTTTAAAAAAAAAATCAAAAAAAGCATTGTTACTGTGTTTTTATTAATAAGATCGAAAAAACGACACGTTTAAGATATAACAAAAAGAATTAAGCAAATTTAATTGATTTTTTTAAATAATTTTTGTAATTTATTTTGAACACTAAGAATGATTTGGTGAGGAAAAAATTGATTTGATTTGAGATAACTTGTGTATCATTGTATAATTAGGGTAACAAAAGTGAATGCAATGATGGGATAAAGTTGAAAGTAAAATGGGATCATGATTTGATTTTGAGAATTTGTGATGATAATATAAGCACAAACAAAAAGGGCAAAGAAATTATCACTCTTTCACTAAAGTAAGACTATGATTGAAATTCATGGTTTAGATTTTGGCCAGAAACTTAGGATTTTAATTATTCAATAAATAATTTATTTTACCTCAAGAACTTACCCTTTTTTTTTTATGAAAAAAAAACAAGCTTTACCCTAGATCTTTCACCTTTTGTAAAGCTGATTTGGATTATGATTACCATTTGGTAACTGTCATCAACCCAAGCTTGTTGCAATTTCAAGTTTCGCGTAACGATCCATTGAAATTCAATCCTCTTGTTACTTCGATTCATTTTTAAATTTGAATTATTTAAATATGTTAATGATTTAATTAAGAGATTTAAGAAAATTTACCTAAGGCCTTACTGTTCTTTTAACTTCATTGCCTATTATTATACAATCAAAGCCAAATTTCTCTCAACCCTTTTTATTTTTCACCAACACACACAAAGATCATTTAGCAGAAAAAAAAAAAAGAGAGAATTACCAAAGTGGAAAAAACAATAAAGTTTTAGCTCCATTACTTGCTTTTAAAAATTCACTTATGGATCAAATTATTTCATCATTACTATCAAGATTTTCCGGTATAATGTTGATAAATCGTACCGTATGTTTAGAGGTTGATCGAGGTCATGGGATGTATTATCGAAATACAAAATTTCTCTTCTTGTGTCGGGATGCAAGAAAATCGCTCTTTCAAGTTCAAAGAAGTGAAACATTGTTGTTGTTGGATTTATGCCTAATAAAAAAAAAAAAGTCTTAACATGTTGAAACTTAATTAAGGGCCCATTTGTTTGTTGCATTTGTAATGTTAAAAAATAGTTTTAACCTAAATGTAAAGATCAAGTGCATGTTGGTTTGGCTAAAATTAGTACTTTTTCACTCTTTTTTTTTAGGTAAATGGTAAAAGTACACAAAAGCGATTTTGTAGTTACCAAATGCAAATTTTTTTATATCAAATCATCGAAATAATTATTTATAGCATTCGAGCATTTGGCTTATTGGTTGGTGCATGATCCCTTACTTAAAGATTAAGGTTTGAATCCTCTCTCTCAATTAAAAAAATAATTATTTATGTTTTTTAATTACAAAGTTATCTTTTTAATTAGTTAAATATTTTGAATTGAAAATAAAAATTAGTGCATTTCAAAAAAAGAAAAGTATAGTGAGTATATAACTATTTAAAATATAGCTTAATGTTTTAAAGCAATCTAAAAATTAATTTTTGCATACACTTTTATAATTAAATTTTAGAATAATTTAAATTTTTTGGAACATATTAACAATAATTCCTTAAAAAAAAGAAAATAGCTCATTTTTTCCTTTTTAATATTATGTTACATTTTAACTCTTCCTAACAACTTTTCACGATAATACCAAACACTCAAAAATCTCAAATCATTCGTTTTTTACAACAATTCATCACATTACTTAGTAAATTTTTCAACTTATTAAACATCAATTAGTAAATTTTTTAATACTATTATTATACTATTAATGAAAGATCAAATTCAAAACCTATACTCTTTTGTATTAAGAATTAGATTAATTATTCCCCTAAAAAAAGAAAAAAAAGGGTTACTTTCCTTGCAAACACCAAAAAGTTTGCTAATAATTTTCTAATATTATTATTTATTTAGTATTATAATTATAATGAAAAAAAGAATGAAAGAAGGGTTACCTGAGAGCATGGGGATGGCACAGAATCTTTACTGGTCAAAAGTGATAGGAGGAGAGGATTAGATTTGGATTAATAATTTAATAATGAATATGATAATGTTATTATGCCAGATTACTGTGACATAACTTATAGTAATCATGTAAAATTTGTACGGCTGTAGAGAAAAGGATCTTCCCCACTTGGGGCAACATCTTTCCTCTTTCCTACCTTACCTTCTAGCTAAGGCATTTCAAAACTCTAAATTACCCCCCTTGTTTTCCTTTTTTTTCTTTTTTATTTTTTTGCCATCATTTGGGCATTTTAGATTTCTATTATACATTTTTCTTTCCTTTTTAATAAATTGAGTGTGAAATTTAAATTAAAAAGCTTTTTTTTAAATTATTGATAATTGAATTTTTCCTGTTAACATAATTATTACAGTATTTTTAAATATCACGTCATCAAATTCAATGTTATATCAACAATAAAATATCATACTAGTAGAATTATAATCAAATATTATGTCAATATAAATAAAAGAAAAATTGTATCATATTTATAATCAGATTAACATTATCAATATTGAAAACGATAAAGACTCATTATTTTAACAAATGATTGTACATAAATAAAATGCATCATTTTGGTAGAGTATAAAGACTAATTATATAATTTAATTTTATATGAAATTAAAAAGAAAATTTATTTAAATTTGAATTATTATTATTATTATAATTATTAAGAATCTAAAAAGCTTATGAATGGTTAATTTTAAGAAAGTGTATAATATCATATAATTATCAAATAAACCCAAAATGAAAAAGCACTCGAGCATTTAGCTCATATGTTGGTGTATGATCCTCTGCCTAAAGAATAGGATTTGAATCTCTCCTTCCTCAATTATAAAAAAAAAAAAACTCAAAATAAAAAATTACACACGAGCATTCAACTCATTAGTTAGTATATGATTTTTTTACTTAAAGAGCATGATTTAAATCTCCCTTCTCAAAGTTAAAAAAAAAAAAACTCAAAACTCAAAATTAATTTAGAAAATAATAGTTATAGGAAAAAAAGGAAAATATACGTCAGAAAAGTCTTAAATATTGGGAAAAATAGAAGGGTAGAAATATCTTTTGAGAAGTGTGGAAAGCGAGGGTGGGGGTGCTCATATTAAATGGGAACAAAGAAAAGTAATTATTAAATTATATATAGAATTTAAAACAGAGATTAATAAAAACACACAGACACACACAAAAGGTGTGTTGAGTCAGAGACAGAGCGAGGGAGGAGGTGGGAGATGAAGAAGGGGTCACGTGCGCACGTGCCATCAGCAGTGAGTCGGTGCATCGTTTCTCATAAAGAAAAGTGAAGCGCACGAATTGCGGGGCACTGCGTCCCGTACCTGGGACATCCACCCCTACCACCATCACGCGCTTTTTTCCATCCAGGCACCACTGCCAAAAGTAATATATTTAGTTATTTACCCCATAAATTTAAATAAAAGAATCTTAGTGTTTGATTTTCTCAAAATAATAGTTGTGCCAAATTATTGAAAAAAATAATTTATCAAAATTATTTACCTATATAATAATGAAAAATGTAAATTTTTATAAATTAAGAAAATAATTCCAAAATTATTCTAACATTATTTGTTAATGGAAATAAAACATAATATTTGATGACTTTTTTATTATTATAAATAGTATTTAAATAGGCGAGTGTCATGGTAGCGATTAGATAGGAGAAGATGGAAAGACAAAACAAACGTGTTGCATTAATCCAAATCCAAGGCTCCGCATTGACCGCCCCAGGCCTCGCTCTAACCCCACGACCGTATCTTTAACGGGGCCCACATTCAAATCCCTTAAAAAAAATAAAACAAAATAAAATAAAAATTTAATCTGAGCTTAACTTAACCAAAGTGGCTAACCCTAACCCCTAGCTCTAATCTTTTTCTTTTGTTAAAACTGACCAAAGCTGATGCCATACACTGCATCACCTGTGTTTTTTAAAACGAATTTCCACTGTTTTGTCTTTCTGATCCTTTATTGTTGTGCTATATATTGTTCATCGAGAGTGACTTTATTTATTGTTAAAAAATAAAAAGGTTTATTTATATTATTCAAATTTTTATTATTTAAATAATTTTATACAGTCATGCCACGTTGACACCTATTGAATTTAATAATCAAATTTCATGTTATACTGCGATACAAGTAAACGAAATTTGAAAATTTTATTTTATTCTTTTATTCTTGAAAATATAAATATATTCACCGACGTCTTATTCGGTTTTGCAAATTATTAATTTCATATAATGAATATTAAATGAATTTTTTGTTATGGCAATTATAAAGATTTAATTCAAAATATTTAAACTCCAATCTTGCATAAGAAAAACTAGAGTCATCAAATTAAACAAAGTCAAAATAAAGATGTCATGATAATTAATTATGCAATTTTTTTAAAAAATAAAAAAGATATATTTATTAATTTGTACCATTTTATCATAATCTCTCTCTCTTTTAAATTGAATAAACCCCAAGGTTTGATGTTATAATATCTTTTGAAAGAATTTTTTTTATTAAACTTAGTGTTTTTTTTTTTAAAACAATAAGAGCATGAACAAAAGGAATGTACATAAGAATAAGAGAAAGAAGAAAAAATAAAATAAAGGGTCAAGTTGACCAAACTATACATGATGCAACCACAAGCACTAAGTTCAAATAAACCCCTAAATATAGGTGAGAATAAATTAAAAATTAAAAAAAAGAATTAATTTTCTTTTTATTTTTGGATCACTTTGTCAACTTATTTTAAGTTGAACTAAAACTATTTCATTTGCAATATACAATTCATCTCAAATCTCTTCTGTTTTTGGTCATAATATTCTTATATGATCCAATTGGGAAAAATTTAGTCAACCAAACTTCCTTTTCATACAGTGGACAAAACTTGCTATTGTTCTCATCTCAGTGGCTGCCGAGATTCCCCCTCTGCCAGAAGTATGCAATTGGAATTTGGAATAACCAATTTCCCCATTTCTACTTTAGAACATAGTAAGCTTTGGGACTTACAATAATATTAAAATATGACAAATTTAAGATTTTATATGAAAAATGATTAAAAGATAATTATAAAAATAATTATATAATATATTTCAAGTTTTATATATATAATAATATAAAAAATTAAAAATTAAGAGGTGACGGTCGTTACCATCTGTCACTCTTTTAACTTTAATCCTGGATTAAATCACCCAACCCTTTTATACCAAGAATCCATATTCATAGTAATTATAATTAGTGAATGAATTTCATTATCATATTTAATTTAAATTAACTTATAAAGTTACAGACAACAAGTTGATTCAATTGATAAAATAATTCACATTAATGTGGGTAATTTTTGATTAAAATGTTACTAATGGTTTGTCCTTATATTAATTAGTAAATGCGGTCATATTCAAATATTTATGCCCTAGTTGGAGACTTATTTGCTTCCAAATTCTTATGTACCAAACGAAACATTGAATAAAGATGTAAAAGGAAGTGGTTGTTGTTTTACTCTAAACAGTATAGTTACACCTCACCTCCATAATTGTAGTTCAAAGCTGGATTTTTCCATCCCTAACTATCAAAGAAAGTTTGATCCTTACTGTAATGCCCGTATCATGAGGTTTTAGGTGCATGCACACGAAATCGTTTTGTTAGTTTTGGTTACATATACATGCACATGAACACCCGAATATTAGACTTTTTAGGTCATAAACCTTATACAGCTCTTTCAAAATAAAAACATTTTGCCCTTTCTTGAAGTCAGTCCAGAGAGGTTTCAATACATTTGACCGAAATAACTTGTCAAGAAAGGAAAGAAAAGGAAAGAGTGTGAAACATGATGGAAAAAATTAGCCAAGAAAATACACTGGAATGAAGCATATAAAACAATCCAACCAAGCAAAAGTAGAATTACAATGTGATTTGTGAAGCCAGAAAAGGTCAAAAGCAAACACAGTTCGTGCTCTCCTTGACCCCATGCGTTCATTGCTTCAAGCATTTTCAATAAGTGTCTCAAGTTTGGTATTTTACATTAAGTAAACAAAGTAAATATTGTTGAATTTTCTTTGGAATGGACTGGCACATTGATGTCAACAGATAAATTTGGTCCCCATGCAAAGGTGTCGCAGCATAATCAGGCACTGATGTGTGTCAAAACAGTGTTTTGAGAGAAGCTGAGTATATTGACCAAAAACCTTTTTAGAGTGCCAAAGTTTTCACCTTCTTCTTGTATTGTACCCCAAAAACGAACCATGGTTAAGCAGGTCAATGATGGCAACAAAGGACAGAAATTCCACATTCTTGAAAATCTATAGGAAAGACAATTTCTTAAACCACCTAAATATATTCCCATGAATGATCATCCAAAAAACGAAGAACAAAAGACTAAGTTTTCAAAGTATAAATACAGTTTATGTAAGGTCAAAATCCCATCAGTGTACTTCTTTGCCAACCCATTTTTTGGTTTTGTCATTTTCCAACTCTCAAATCTCTAAATTGTACTTGGCTTAGAAGCAACTCAAGAACGCGAGGTTTAATGTCATTAATGGGGATTCCAGTACTATATATTCCAATGTTAATTGCCGACAAAGTCATGATCTTCATAAACAAGAAAATTCAATGAAAATTGGGTTCATTATTAGATATTTACAAGCTGGTTATATATATATATTTCCAAGATCATGTCAAAGAAATATATAGATCAGTGCAATACCAGGCTAGCTAGCTAGATCATGTCAAACCAACAGGGAACATAAAAGCAGTCCATGAGCTTAAAAAAATTTAGCTGCCCTCTATATATGTATGTTATATGATGAATTCTGCAAATATACAGGAAGGTATCTAACAGGTCTAGGGTTGAAAAGAAAGGATACTTTCAACAGCTAGGAAAAGAGGGTTTTTCTTTTGAAGCTCTTATATTAATAATGTCTATATACTATCTATATGAACATCACAATTAAGACATAGGAGCCTCACTTCCTCATGCATAAGCACGAATACAAAAATTGTCATTTGAACTATAATTAATCAAAGAATAATGCAACTTTTAAACTAAATTTAACCCTTTAAATAGTTAAAAACAGTCATGATTAGAATTAAGCTATAAGAAATCATTGCTAAACCTTTTGTTGCTCCTTCACATGATGCATCAATCCACAATGTCTAATATAAAGGAATTGAAAATGGGGTGGTGGATAGTAACGAAATTCCTTTTGGGAAGAAACAATTACTTTTGTGTTAGTGGGTCCTCTTCAATTTTTTTCCCCTTTAATTTAGCCCTTGATTTGTTTATTTAAGTATAGTAATTATTAATTTCTGATATCTCTGGACAGACCAACCCTCTTTTCCAACTTGCAGCTATTAAAAAAAAACCCGGACGATCACGTGAGGTGATGCATGAACATGACATATAGTTAACAATCCTACGCGTGTCTAGACAAAAGGCTCTTTCAATGTTATAAATCCTCCATCAATATTATATAAAGCTACGTTCAAGATAAGTGTCACGATTATATATTATATTCAATCTCAATTTTTTTCATTTTTATTGAATTGGGACTTAATCGTAAGGGTTACTTGGTATTCGTATCATCTATTATATAAGAATATCGACAAAGTCAAGAGAGTTATGGATAATGATGACGGTTATCTCTTAATTTTTATTATTTTTATTATTATATATATAAAACTTTATATATATATATATATATATATATATAAGTATGATTATTTTTATAATTACCCTTTAATTATTTATCATGTAAAATCTTGATTTTGTCATTATATAAGGATGTTAATTTTCATATTATTTGTAATCTTTTGGTTGATTTTTAAGATGTTTTAAACCCATGAATCTTATATTTCCAGAGGTGTTGAGTAACAATACTAATGATATCTTGTTTTCTTAAAAGTTTGGAAATTTTAGCTTAAGTTCATCTCATTTAGCTAAAGAAAATTACAACGAAAAATAGTTTAAGAGTTTGTTTTTTTTCAAAGAAAAAGTATTTATATTTGTATTCATTTTTAAATCGGATTTAAAATAATGCTGGTCAAAGTTTTAGTTTTTTTTATTATAAACAGAAAATTGAATACGACAAGACTCATTCTATACTGACGAATCAATGCAAAAATTCCGCATAATCAATGCCAATCCATACTTGCTCATTATTTTCCCAAGACCTTGCTAGGTTCCTTGAATTATAGAACCAACTCGATCCTCCATTTTGGATCGTAACCACCTCCCATTGTGAAACTACGGAGCGTTTAGGGTTTAATACATAAAATAATACTAATTTCTTATATGNGATAATGAGTGTTTGTAAATCAAGGAATTGTTAACCTATTATATATATATATATATACTATGTGTGTATATCATGTGTACGTACGCGTGTGTGTTTTTAAGCGAAGAAAGTTTGGTCTATTCAGTACCATACACATTTAAGGAGAAAAAAACTTTGAGATGGCATTTCTAAAGTTGACACTTTGGTGTCATTAAAAGCATTGGGACTGTGTTTTATTTAGATGCTATGAGCACAACAATATTTGCAGTCTTTTGAAGTGTAAGGTTACGTGGTTACTTCATATCCCTACAAAGTTGCTTAAAGAGATAGAAATTTAAAAAAAAAAAAAGACAAACAAAGGGACAAAACATAAAGTGACACTTTAATGGGTTGTTAATGTGTTAGGAACCCATAAAACAGTAGTTATTGTCGTGATCAAATACTGTAATTAATTGTTCAATCTAATCGAATATAAAACATTCTTTTTATGGTATATATATATATATATATATGTATGTATATATGTATAGATAATTAGCAATAGGATTGTCGTGAACCATTCTTAAGTATGTGGATAACAAAATATATTATTTGGAATTTGGTATTAAAATTATAATAGTGATAAAATTTTAAATTTTACAAATAAGTTAAGTTATAATTGATATAATTACTAAACTGACACGTGATAATCTTATAAAATTATTTATAAAATTAAAAAATTTTATAGTGGATATATAAAATAATAATCTTTAAACATATATTACACAATAGTCAATATCTCTTTCCATCTTTTACTTTCTCCTTTTAACTGTCTCCCTTGACCCCCTCCACGCCCTTCCAAGAAGCAATGGAATTTTGGTTGGGATTGAGCCAAGCAAAGACTAATAACAAGTTCACAACATGTGTCAAACATGTGAATAGTTAACTATAGGTAAAGATGTTGATTAAACATAACTAATCCACATGTAAATTGACTATAAAAGTTGTATTTTCAAGTCAAATTAATTAACCAAATTTAGCTTATTAGGTTTTCACAAGCTCCCCCTTGTTAACTATTTAATGCTGACTTGAATTATTGGTTCAAAGCAATATCTTACAATTTCATTTGAATTATTAATTAGTCCCTGGTAGACCTATGAATGATTTGGAGTGAATCCAATGCTTTATATCATCATTTAAGCAGCTTCAAGACATCCTTGTTAATCAAACTCTGATAAGGTTACTTGGAAAATGGCAAGTGGATCCAGGCCCAAAAATCATTATGAACAAGAAACAAGCTTGGTTAAGAGTAATGCCCCCTCCCAAGTCCCAACCCAAGAACACAAATTCCACAATTTTCCTCATCAAATCTTCGAGTTAAGGAGAAAAAAGAGTTAGGAATTATCAGATGATTCCAAAAGAAAGAAAGGGTCGGGAATCAATGAGATGACAAGAAAAACAATCTAGGATAAGCAACCCAAATCCAGACATGGTTGTCAAGGTTCTTTAGAATCAAAGGTTTGGATGAATGGAGTTGGGTTGATGGAAATTAGTCAAATCATTTTTCTTTTGGCTCATAATCATCAGGTTAGGTTTTGATATTTGCTAGCTATTGCTCTCAGATCCTAACCAGCTTTGTAGGTCACAGTAAGCGTGCTAGGCAGGATCTGGCTCATGTACTATCTCACCAGAACATCACCCCCCCACCAACCAAATTCAACAGTTCCAGTTCAATCCCACCAAACATTTTTGAAAGCTGTCCTTAACCATGAATTTCTTTTGCATGTTTAACATGCAGAGACAGTGAAGGTTTGCATCGTTTATCAGAAGAGTTGGACCAGAAAACCTCTGGAGCATTTAAAACTTGTTGGTCAGGTGGAGACTTAATTCAAATTTTCTGGTACAAAAGCTTAATGATCTCCACCAAAATTAGGTTTACAAGTGCTTTCAATCCTATATATGTGGAGAACCCGACAGAATTCATTCAACATTCAACATAGATTTAAAATCCCTACCATGAATGGTTGCTTGTAGCATTTTTAACCTGGAGAAAAAGAGAAAGTGTTGCTTTCATAAAGATCATTCAGAATACTTTAATGCCAACTTCTTGACCCAACCTCTTAATGGTTTCAACAATTATCCTATTAATTATAGCAACAGTGATGCCAAGGATGTAAAACCAATGGTCATCTTTCCTGACTAATTAATAGTGATACTGCATCATTTATTATGATTTTCAATTTTTTATCATGTTAAAATTTCCACAAATAAATACATACATGTCATATATATATATATATATACACACACGTATATATGATAAACACATACACATAATAAATTAATATTAAAATTTGAATACTAATTAATCAATTACTAAAATTTCTTGTACACCAATACTTTCGATGTTTCGATACAAATTGCAACATTCACTATGGAAATAAGTTCATCTTCATTTTTGTTTTTCTTTTTTTTGAAAGGTTATGTTTTTATATTAGGGTGGTCTAGAAGCCATTGGATGCGGTTGTAAGTTTGTAAGTTCTTCAACTTAGACTTCTTATGGCATTCGGCTCCTGATAGATGTAACTTTACGTTACAACTAGGACCGAGCTGCATCTAAAACTCTTGACAGCCTCATTCTGAGCTGTTTCTTCTTGAAGTGCCTTGTCCTCTCTTTCACTACGGAAAACATTTCTACGTACTTTATTCTTATCTCTATTAGCTTTTCTTAGTTTATAAACCAACCAGCCTATGATAAATTTTCTTATTCGCATCTAACTCACAGTCCCCATCCTCTCAACTCAAGACAAAGCCCCTATCACGCCATCATCTCCGAACCAAGACAAAGTGCCTATCATGCCATCATCACCATTTCAACTCTACTCCAAGCAATCCTCACTACCTCCACCAAGAGCACCACTCTTCTTCAACTCTCCCTTTTCAATTGGAGTCGTGTGATTTTGAGTCTAAAAAACTTTATGCAACTGCACTGTCCCTTGCTCCATGTCACTAGAAAATTTATATAAGTACATGTATGAATTTATTTATTTTATGTTGAAAATGTGAATTGTCATGAACAACAATCGAATAATTTATTTCTATCATCTCATTATTTTTTATCTCATTAAATAACTCAATACATGATGTATATTAAGCTTGGAAGTGTTGAAATCGATAAGCCCTGGTAAATTTTGTAACTTGAAATCATAAAGTTTCTATTTTTTTTTATCATGCTAATATGATGATGCTACTTCACCTACCTAACCGAGAAACATAGAATTAGAGTTAAGAGTTAGCTTTTTTTTATATCAACATGTAGAGGTACTTACATTTTTGTCAAATTAAAAAAAATGATATATTTATTTTTAAAGACTTGTAATATTTTATATTTATTTTTTGATAAGATGATAATATAAAATTCACAAACTCAAATAAAAAAAAATTAACTCAATAACCTTTCACGTGACCTATTAAAAAAATTCAAATGGTTAGTAGCAATTTCTTTAGACCTATATATTTTTATATAAATCATAATATCTGGATTTACATCCAATATGAGATGGGGTATTATGGGATTCACAAATCCCATGTGATAAAAATTTTTAAGTGGTAAATTTTAGTTTAATACTAATTAAGAACCTTGGGCCTTACTGAGCCTCGTCATTGACCTAAGTGGGTCGCCCTGGCTCGGCCCAGATGAGTGTTAAAAAACAGAACAAATAAAAGCAGACAAAAGGTACGGGCCGTCCATCGCGACGTTGACGCATGTACAAACAAAAACCTCAAAACGCTGCGTTTTGACTTCATTCCGAAAATAAATTTGCCAGTAATAAAAAAAACGAAGGCAATTACAAGGCGCAGGAACTCCATTAACAGACACTTTTTTTTTTTTTTAATTTTCTCGATCTCTCTCCAAGCTCTGAAAAATCCTCTCTCTTTTTTTTCTCTAGAGAGAGACGAACAAACATCGAAAGAACGAAAGAGAAAGATCTGCCAAAAATCAAACAGGTAAAAATTTAAAAAAAAAACGCGTTTCTTTCCAACAGAAGAAGGAACATAATGAAACGAAAAACTAAGTTGTTTTTTTTTTCCTAAGACACGGTGGGGTGTTGCGGTTTCACTATCAAAGGAGAGAGATTAATGGGTAGTTGTAAAATTTGTTTGTAAGAATTCTTGTTGTTTTGTTCGCCTGTCACTTTAACATATCCTGTCTTTCACCTAACAGAAAAGGAAATTTTTATTGTTGTGTGTGTGTGTTTTTTTTTTGGGTATCTCTTTGTATATGCTTCGCTTACAGTGTAAGAGCTTATGGGCATTTTCTGCTTTCATATTTTTTGGGGGTTTTTAGATCTTGGAATGTGGGTTTGCTTTATTGGGGTATGCTTTTACTTTTGTTATTTATACTTATGCTTTTTTTCGAGAGTATTGATTGGTTTTGTTTTGAATTTCTCTTTCAGGGATTGGTTTTTTGAGGCTGGTTTTGGCAAATTGGAAATGGGTATTGAATTCTAATTGAAGAACGGGAGGAATGTGAATGTTTTTTGAAGGGGTCGAATTTTTGGGTGGTTTTGATCATTGGTGTCCGTGGGTTTGTATGTAGAAATGGCTGACATAGCAGGCTTACAAGAAGCAGCAGGGTCTAGATTTAGTCAGTTGGAGTTGATTGGCAGAGGATCTTTTGGGGACGTCTATAAAGCGTAAGTTTATTATTTCAATTTCTTTCATTATCACATTGCTTGAGTGCATGTCAATGTTTATTATCATTTTGTTGTAAGGAAAGAGCTTCGTATGAATGTGACAGTGTTAGTAGTGATTGAATGTATTATCCTGCGCATTGTAGAACTTTGTTTGCGATGTATGATTTAGTAGTATTTTGGTGTTTGATAAGAGTAGATTCCCGGAATGGTGTAAATGATACCAATGCCATTGTTGAACTGAAATCTTTTACAGTCTAAGTTGAAACATATAATGCCCCTGAGATTTGTATTCTCTCTCTCTCCTAATTTATAAAGAAAAAAGATCTTCCTGTGAGTGGGGGCAAAAGGAGCCTCAAGGTCAGTCGGGTATTAATTGAATACAGGGCATAAATTCACTACGTAATTTAATACAATTAAAGTAGGGGTTTATGGAGACATCTGATAACTTTGTGAGCATTATAATAACTTTATTCAATTATATTTGTTATTTCATTAATACTGGTTTGATTCTGTGAAATTTGAATTGTTGGATTATCCTGAGATAGGCACATAACTTAGTATATGTTAATTATGAAATAGGCTTGGAGAATGACAGTTGCAAAAATAAGGTACTTGTGTAATATCTAGGAGCATTGGTAATTGTGATGAACTATTAAAATGAAGTGCAAGGTTGCAAATGTAGAGTGTCCTCAAGAAACTGAATTTTAGTTATATTGTGTTTTTAATCATTGAGGAGTGCCCTCATTTGACCAAAAAAAAAGAAAGCAAAAAAGAAAAGAAGATTCAATTTTTGTGTCATGTGGATGGAATCATGAAGCTTCATAATTAAGTAGTGATTTAATGGGTGTGATCCCTCTGATTTTGTTGGCTTAAAGAGGCACCAAACAATAAATTTAATGGATCTATCAATGAAATGCAATTTCCTCTTTCCTAACCTAGATATATGTTCTTGAGATCAAAATGTGCATTAGAACTTGTCAAAGCTGGTCTGTAAAAATTTAGATTTACAGATGTGAGTTGTTTGTCATGTAAAGGAAAGTGAACTGATATTGTGAATTCATAATGGTTGATGATTATTTAAAGAAATAATTTTTTTCAGTGAATAACATAAGCTTTTAATTAAAGTGAAGAAACCAAAGGCCAATTAAAGAACTAAAAGGTGGATAGATAAGCTTTTTATCTAATGGGATTTGTTATATATGTGAATGTTCCTTATCAAACCATTTATAAAACTATTTAAAATTGAAATTTTCTTTTATTGTTGCCCACATATTTCTTGAGATTGGTAAACTACTTTGCTTTCTTGTGGTGTAAAAGGTACGTGGCCTAATGCAATATTTAATGATTTATTTGGCCCTTGTTACACTGCAATATCACTTCTTATTGATGCAGGATAAAAGGAAGCTGATTGAAGACTTAAAAATTTTTAGGGCTTGTATTATATGAGTT
This sequence comes from Theobroma cacao, assembly GCF_000208745.1. Lineage (NCBI taxonomy): Eukaryota > Viridiplantae > Streptophyta > Magnoliopsida > Malvales > Malvaceae > Theobroma > Theobroma cacao. The sequence continues at coordinate 5,685,352 of NC_030856.1, forward strand.
TAATTCTAATTTTTTGTACTTAGGGTATTTTAGGGTTTATGTGGTGTTTTGTGTTTATCTTAGGATTTAGGGTTTAGTTATATTACTTCTGTTTTTGGTAGCTTTGGATTATGAATTTTGGGGATTTGGAATTTTGAAATAGAAATTTCCCTCTCCCTTGGTTTCCTTTCTCTTTTTCTCTATTTGTTCTCCAATTTCCTTTGTGCCCATCACCATTGTCTCCCTAATTTTCCTTTGATTTGTTTATTCTCTTTATATTTTCCTTCTCCTGTTCTTCATTGGTTAATCTAGATGTAGCATTTGTTAAGTGATAAACAAATACAAATACTTCTTGAGTGAATTAGGTCTGTATACATATTTTTAGAAATCTGTTTTTGAATTCAGAAAAGATATATACTAGCCTGTTTTTTCTTGCTCTGCACTTCATATTATGTTGACTCAGTTAGTTCATGGATTTTGGCATGAGGTAGTGGCATCTTTTTATTCATTTAGTAGATCTTTGACTTCTTGGTTCCCGTGTGTGAAGAGGGATGGATGCGCATATGATTGAAAAGCTCTCGTTTCAGTCTCTTATCTGATTTTTATTCTTTCATTTTTCCTTTTTCTTTAAAGAAATGGATGCCATTTACATAGGAAGTGCTTACCTTGATAAATGGTTTAAAGATTGAAGATTTACAAATAAAGCAAGCAGGGTTTAAAAGGCTAACCTTTGGAATAGAGCCCACTTCATGTCAAAACTGGTATCCCTTTTTGCTTATCAGGGCAAACTGTTATTTGGTCTCCTTTTCTTAAGTTCACTTAAAGAGATTAGGCTGATTTTTTTGAAAGATGGAGCCTTAATTACCAGGGAATGCCTCCTGAAATTGAATTGTACATTATTTATGCAAATTATGCTTCTACTTTGTAACTATTACACTACTGGTCTCTTGGTAATTGGTCATACCACTGACATTGATTCTTTTCAAATGAGTTAGAGAGTGGACATTCTATTTCATAGTTGAAGCATATATGGTGCTTTGTCATACTTGACTATGTCAGTGCTAGTTGTACTGCAACACATCTATGCCAGTTTCTCACCCATAATCATGTTGGATATGCCATGACTGTTTGAATCATGACTCAAGGTTGATGAAAATGAGATTAATAGCTGATGCCTTTCTTGATTTGCAGGTTTGATAAGGAGCTGAACAAAGAAGTTGCTATTAAAGTAATTGATTTAGAGGAATCGTAAGTGGATAGCTTTGTTAATTTTTCTTTGATTTATTCCTCATTCAAGTGTCAAACAGCAGGTGCTTGCTTTGAGCGAGAAAGTCTTGTTTATGATCTTCTGTTTGTTGTTCATTTGTTAAGTATTAACTTGTTCTATTTTCCTTTCCCCCTCTTGCTCTTGGTCACTAGTATATGTGTGAGTTTTCTGGTGAGGAAACCACTGTTGCGTGATACATATAATTGAATCAATAGTTTGTGCATGTTCATTAAAGCAAATTTATCTTTCCTTTATCAATTTCATTTCCTGAAGTTCCATTATAGTTCATCAACTTGCATGGGAGTTTACAGATGCCTTTATTTACTAGCAAGTAGATGGGGGCATATAACAACTTCTTTCATTCGCTTGGTGTTTATTTTGCTCTTGATTTTTTTAGCTGTTTCTTATGCTTGCCTTTGTTTCGCATTTCTGTAGTGAGGATGAAATTGAGGACATCCAGAAGGTATACCTCACTTTCTTGTGAGCTAGTATCCTAACTCTTTAATGAGTTGGTCGTTAGGTTTTTCATATATTTTGTTTTGTTCCAGGAAATTTCTGTTTTGTCACAATGCCGTTCTCAATACATCACTGAGTATTATGGTTCCTATCTTCACCAAACTAAACTATGGATAATAATGGAATACATGGCTGGTGGTTCAGTTGCTGACCTAGTAGGTTACTTCTATTACTTGCTTCTACATGTTTGGTGCATGACATTGGAATTGAAGATTAACTAGGAAGTTTTGCTTTCCAATTTATATGAACCCTCGTTATTCTTTTTTGGGTTTGACGAAATGTATTTTATTTTATGAATACGCATTAGTGCACATGTTCAAACATTGAAATAACTTTTTTTTCATTGTGTTTTTGGCATAAAAGATTCTGTATAACTACCTTTCAGTGTTATGTCAACTAAAGTAGGTAATGGTAATTGCAAAATTATAAAGGCATTGCTGCCATCTTTCCTGTAGTAGTACAACATTTTTTTCTTAGTGCTTTTAGCTCCAATTTCAATGCTATTTTTTACTAGACCTTGGTATTCTCTTTTTCTTTTCCTGTTCTAGTGTTAGCACACAATCTCTGATTTGATTTTTTTTTTTAATTTTGGGTACATACAACCACTAGTTTCCTTTTATTTCTCTGGTTGCATATGAATGAGTCTTCCTCCGCTTATATTTGTGTTGGTGCACTTGTTTATTTTCTGATTTGATGCAATATAATTCCTGAATAACATTTAGGTTTTCTGGAAAGTTAATGATGAATTTTGATGTACAGCTCCAATCAGGCCCTCCGCTAGATGAAATGTCAATTGCCTGTATTTCACGGGATTTGCTGCATGCAATTGAATATTTACATAATGAAGGGAAGATTCACAGAGATATCAAAGGTTGTTTTCCTTTACCTCTCCCTAATCTACTTATAAACATAGTTGTCACAGAGAACATAAGAAAAATTTTAGAACATTTTGTTTAAGAGGCTTGTATTCGTGCCATGCTCTGTTTCAAATTATTTGTTTCCTTTGTTTTCAACCTTCATTTAGTTTGTTTAAGTGTTTTTTGGATTTAATGGCTTATTTTTTGTTCAATGACGACATTTATGCTATCACTTTTGGCAGCGGCAAACATTTTGTTGACCGAGAATGGTGATGTTAAGGTACTTTTCTTTCTCTCAAATGGGCTCATATTATCAAATTATTTGTATAGAGTGGCTTTGAGTAAATGGATAAAATGGGTGGAGATATATGCATTTTGCTGTTGGAAGTTAAGTATATGTACTTGTAACAGGTTGCTGATTTTGGTGTGTCAGCACAATTAACAAGGACAATATCAAGGAGGAAGGTACGGTATTTTGTTTCATTAAGATGCATCACTTTTCCAATAAGCATGATTGCTCTTTTCAGGCTTTGGCTGCAGCAATTTTTAATTTTTATGGCTTGAGTGACTTTTTGATTTCTGGCCATTTTCTCTTGCACTCTATGGAAAAAGTTAAACTTATTTTAGTTAATGTTCATATCTTTTAGAGAAAAGAAAAGAAATGTAGACAGGTCCTTTGGTCCGTGATAATCTCTCTTTCTCTCTGAACCTCCCTATATGCTCTGAAGCTGCTTACTTATAACAAGTTTTTTGTCCCAAATAAGTTTTAATATACTGAAAGCTTTGATATATGCCCTTCCCATAATAAATTGATGGTCTACATTTGAATTGACATCTAGTTTTTGGAAAAAAAATTCACTGTAAGGTATTTTATATTAGAATTTAGTTTCTTTTAATATAGCTGTTCATGGTTTTTAATGCCATGAAGAAGAAAATTTGAAAAACTAATTTGTAAATGTAAAAAGTAAGGTTTTTAGGTGTTCAAAAAAGGAAAACAGGACATAATATTTATGTCTCAAAACTGAAAGTTGGACATTTGATCTGGAATTGAAGGGGTTCAATTTGGTAGTGCATACAAGGTACGAATGATTCTGGAGCACAACCTTTTTCCTTTCTCAATACCTCTCCTTTCTAACTATTATCTGTATGTTTCCATACCATCAAATCTGGAATTGTTTTCTTTGTAAACTGCTTTTTCGAATGGCTGCTTTAGCGTGGTATTGTGGAACTATTGCCATTTATTTGAATTTTACCTCCAATGTATTCACAGCCACCAGAGCCATAGAAATGCAGAGTTGTCTTGGAGGGAAACTTGAATGATATTTATAAAAGGATTAAAAAATTTGCTCATAGCCCATTTACCCCACAATTCGTAATCTTTATAATGCAATCAGTGTTACAAGTTGTGTGATTGTCATATGATCATCAATGAACTAATATGGTTAACAATGTCAGACTTTTGTAGGAACACCATTCTGGATGGCACCAGAAGTGATTCAGAATTCTGAAGGATACAATGAGAAGGTAGTTCTAAAAGCAGTGCTTTGGAGTTTTCTCTTGAGTTTTCTGGCATGTCTTTATGCTTTCACCTGCTTTCCTTCTGCACATTCTCTCCCTCTTAGGCACACATGCACAGCCTGCAATGTCTTTGTCTGCTGAGTTGTGTTGAATAATGAGCATTCCATCACTGGGACTATTTGGTTGATACAGGCAGATATCTGGTCTTTGGGCATCACTGTGATTGAAATGGCCAAAGGAGAGCCTCCACTTGCAGACCTTCACCCTATGAGAGTTCTTTTTATAATACCTCGAGAAAATCCACCGCAGGTAATCTCAAGAGTTTTGTTATCATTCATGTCAAATGATTTATTCTTATGTTTCTACTTCTCTTGATGGGATTATCCTTCTTTACAATTTAAATGTAACCAAAATTTCTATCCTGCAGTTAGATGAGCATTTTTCTCGCCCTATGAAAGAATTTGTTTCCTTATGTTTAAAGAAAGTGCCTGCTGAGGTAATCAATTATACTTTCTTGGAGGATTTTCTTACTTTGAACTGTTTCTTATATGCTAATTAAATATATACCGTTAATTGATTGAAACATGCACTAGTTCTACGTTACAGATTTTTACTTCAAAGGGACCACTTGTGCAGCTGTTGATTGTTTTAGCTGATACTTTTGGCTAATTTGTTCTGTTTTCAGATATCTTGGAATTTGTCTTCTTCATCTCTCTCTCTCATTTAAAGCTAATCTGCCAGTTTTCTTGATTGTTTTTTAACCATTAGCAGTGACATATTGTGAAATTTCTGCATATTGGAAATGGAAGGAAATACTTCTTTTTGGTTCTTTGTCCACTAATCACATATGGGGAAACTTTTTCTTTATTTCCTTTTCTTCCCAATGTAGTAGGAAACAGATTTTGTGGTTGACCCCACAACCAGTAGAGTAAGGTGTAGAAGTTTAGTGTTGATTATGTTAGAAAATGGATTTTTGTTGTATCTAGTTTTTTCCTGAACTCTGTCAGCTGCCAATTAAAATGCACCGTAACTGTTGGTGTATTGGCTTCTAAATTCTGATGTGTATATAAGTTGAGTGATCCTGGGATATCGGCTTAATTATTTCTGAATGCTGTACAATGCCTTATGCTTTTCTTTAATCTGTTCAATTTCAGAGGCCTAGTGCCAAGGAACTTCTCAAGCATCGTTTTATCAGGAATGCTAGGAAGAGTCAGAGGCTTCTGGAGAGAATTAGGTGCTATGCTTGTACCTAGCGTTTCATATTTACATATGATAGGAAGCTTTATCAACACTGTTTTGGGGTGTCAAAGCACCTTGGAACACTCCAGATTATGCTTATGGTGTTAGTTATGTTCCTGACATGTCATGACAAGAGGATGCTGAGTTAGAGTATCATTCTTGCATTGGCTATTATAGTTAAGATGGTTGCCTTTTGTTTCTTAATAGAGAGCGCCCAAAATACCAATTAAAGGAAGATGCAGAAACCCCCAGAAATGGCCCCAAAGCTGTAGGAGAGTCAACTGACACTGTGAAGGTGACAAGAGATATAAGAGGTGAAGAAACTGTTCGAGCTAGGTGGGTTAATCATGTTGATTAGCTGTACTTCCTTGATTTTGATGGGATTTTTACTGACTTGTTCTGATCAGCAGTAAGCAGGGGAAAACGTTAAAAAATGCTGGATGGGACTTCAGCATTGGTGGAGAACAGAGTACAGGAACTGTCCGAAATGCTGTAAGACCTCCTCAGGTTAGAGAAAGGAAACTAGAAGCTGTATATAATCAAGCTACACCAAGAACTCCAGAGAGTGTTAACGCACTCAATGAATTCCCAGAAGTTTCTTTTGGAAAAGACACTAAGAAGTCATATTATGATGAACATCAGGATAATTACCAAGAGGATGTAAGATTCTCTCTCTCTCATGCAATCACACACGCACCTGCACACACTAAAAACTTTTCACTGCATAAAGGCTGTTGGCATCGTAAGTTTTTCCCATTTGTCCTATGCCCTTAATAAAAAGCTCTGTTGCATGGGATGATCTAGGGGCTTTAAAGATTGTTGTGTTTTAGAAATTGACTGAGAAGAGTAACACAGGATTAAGTTGACATGCAATGTAGTAATATATTTAATTTTTTTGAGAATTCTTTTCCTGCCTGCTCTGATGGGGCTAGAAATTAAGTTCACTTGTCTGGATTCACCAACCGTTTCTGTCAAACTAGAGCCAATTTCATATAATCTGTTGTTTCTGTCTCTTACACCTATCTTATATATATATGTGTGTGTGTATCTGATCCTTTTATGCTCAGATCTTGTGACACTGTTTATGTTGCTTTATTCAGGATGACACATCTGTCAGTGGGTCCGGAACTGTTGTCATAAGATCTCCCAGAGGATCTCAATCATCTGCATTATTTCGTGACCCAAGCTCTCTTGTAAGCTTCCTTCACTTCCTTCATGGTTGTCTTCACAAAAATATTAAGTAGATAAAGTTTGTTGCCTTTTGTGTCCCAGCCATTGATTTTATTGGATTTCAATGTGCTGTGTAGTCTAGCAGCGCATATGCTTCTTTTGAAGATGCTTCTACCAGTGGAACTGTTGTTTTTCGTGGCCAACATGATGACTCTGATTCTCCTCGAACTCCAAGATCCAGGCTAGGAATTCAAGAGAGAACTTCGAGTGCATCAGCTGAAGACAGTGCAGCAAATCTTGCAGAGGTTGTTTTTAGTTAATATTTTATTTTTCATCTTTCTTCATCAGTTTTCTTGCCCTGCAAAGCTTTTTTAGATTTTTCTTGTTTAGTTGTGAATTACAATCAACAGGCTATAGAGTGTATGTTTTATTGATTGATAAACGATATTGATATGGTGTATGATGTTTGTATAACTTCCACTTTTGTTCCAACTATTTTTCTTACCATTTATATCTAACATGCACTTGTTTGATAATTTCTTGTTTTCCTTATTGTTATTATGTCCACAATCAATTATATTAATTATTGTCTAGTTGGAGTTTTCCTAGAACGTTTTGGTGTATAATGTATTTATTATTGGAGACTCAATTTCCTCCTGTAGAAATCTGAGTTTACCATGGAATTTGTATTTATTATTAGCTTCTAGATATAGTGTGTGACCATGCTTTCTGTTGAAACGCTCATCTTTTAATATGTTGTTTCAGGCAAAGGCTGCAATTCAAGCAGGGTTGAGGAAGTCAAATGTTAGGGACAGGCCTGCTTTGAGCAAGTTCAATAGTCCCGGGCACGAAAATAGAAGAAGAGATCAAATGAGTAACAGTTCTGATTCTTCCAGGTAAGCCTGATAAAGAAGTTACTTTCCGTATCTTCAATGCAGAATTTATTGTAGCTTTGGTTATTATTTGGTTGTGTTATCATCTCTAAAGTATGGTAATCTATTTCAGAGGTTCTCGTGAATATTTTGATGCACAAAGAGTATTTCCAAGATCACGTCAACCAAGTGATGATGAAGAAAATGCAAAGATAGCATCATCTTCTGTATCACTATCCATGTTGCTTATCCCTTCCCTAAAAGAGGTGTGCACCATGATGTTATACCTAAGTTTTTCCTTGCTAATTAGTGTGATAGAGGTAACTTCTGAAATATTCTTCCAATTTAAGCAATCTTCAATGCGGAGGCTGTATGGAGATGCTTGTATTGATACAGATATCTCTATATCAAGTATGCAATTATTTTGGTGCAGATTCTCATATATCCAGATTGAAGTGCCTTTTGTAATGTTAGGAGTGAAACAAGACTCTATACCAACTTAAGTGAGTTGGTAATCAATCATAAAAATTTACTTTGTTGAGATAGAAGATGGAAAAATCCAGGACTAAGAGGTATGGTATTTGAAATTGTTTGACTAGTAGAACATAGATCTACAGTTGTTTTGAGGCAGAGGAGCAACTTAATATGGGTAAAATCATGAGCAAGTCCAGGGGAGGTGATTATAAAATTAGTTAATAAATTCCTTACCTGTGCTGTAGATGGTGTGACCTGACACAAAAGTATGCATGTTTGTAAGGCATTAATTGAGGTTAAGAGCTTGTTTGTGTAAATTTCTGCCTTTACCTGAAGTCAGCATCTGAACATGGTTGTAAGAAGAAGCTGTTTACTACAGCCATACTTCTGCTTTCCTGTTGTACTGTGTCAGCTGCAACATTTATTAAGTCTGAATCAGTTTCTTCTTATCTTTTGGATCTTAATAGTATGTCAATGCATGTAATGTAGGTCGTTGCTGATGATTCAGAAGGGTCAGTTGCGCGTGCAGTTACAAATTCTCTCATAAATATGGAACGTACAAAGCCAGGATCTTGTGAAACTCTTGTTCGCAGGTTGCTCGAGCGATTGGCAAGGTTAAAAATTTGTGGAAGAAAATAATTTATTTTGTATCATAGTAATACCACCTTTATACATTATTTGTCTTGGTCTTGATGAAACTCAAGCAGAGGTAAAATTTTGCAGCTTGAAGGAACCTTCAATGAAAGATATCCAGGAACTAGCAGCTCGCATGTTCAATAAGGGCAAGGCGACTCCTGAAGATACGCAAAATGCAAACATGGAACCTGATAGTAGGAAAAAGCAACAGCATAAAGAACTTAATTCAAATTCCAACTTGAGCCCACTTGCTAGATTTTTACTGTCTAGGTTTGTTGAATTATTACTCCCTTACCTAACAAATGATCTTTAGTTTACAAATAGTGAAGTCCTATTTATAAATGTGTTAATCTTAATAGCACCTAACTGTTCTGAAATCTTGTCATGTGATGCAGATGGCAAAGCCAAACATCGCGGGATCTCAACCCAACTTGAAGGAAACTGCGAGATTTGATTATATCTCCATTTTGCTGTGTGTTGTCTTTAATGCAATTGTTCTGATTTTGATGTACATAACATTGTAAGAAATTGTGTATTTATTATCCATTATGATTAATTTTCTCTCTTACATTTTTGTTTTGCCATGGCAGCATTGGTGTATAATTAGGTTTTGCTATTAGCAACATTACAAGATGTAATCTCAGTAAACATTGATCATTCATTAAAATAATCTCTTCACTGTAATCTTCCCAGTGAACTTGCTGACAGTTTATAGTTCCCTTCATTTTCCTTGATATTTAGTAATTTTCATGAATGAATGGATTGGAGGCCTCATGAATCATTGGCACTTTCACCATCTGGTGATAGGCCCGTAAGAGATCATTGCCAGAGCTGTAATAAATTTTCAAGGGTTGTTGCATTTCTCTGGGTTTTGCTGAGTAATGGTAGGGCAGCTCAATAGCCCGTGTCATTGATGCATTTCGTGTTGGCTAAACTAAAGAGTATAATATTGGGCTTATTGCCCACCTTCTAAACTGGAAAATATGTTTAAACGCAATGGAGCTAGCAAACCTGTATGTCAAATTATCAATAGTGCTTCTGTTGCATTAACACTTTCAATGTCTTCAAGCATCATGAAGGCTGTCTGGACCACAGCATTACACGCAAAGGAGGATTATAAATGAACAGCATTAACTCAAGAAATATTAGAGAACGTGGCCATGGGCAACATTCAATTACGGTAAGTTCTACACATTGCTCAGCAGCACAAAAGGGGTTCAACTTAGCTTTTTCTGGCTGGATGAAGGGAGATTGTCATTTAACAACAAGATCAACAAACCATCCATAATGGTTTAGACTTAGTTACAAATTTGTGAGCAATAGCCTATGACCTAAGATTACTGGCACAAAAAAAGTTAGGAATTCAATTCATATTCACCTCTTCAAATTCTATTCGAGTTCTGCAACTAGCAAAGTTTAGGTTGTTGACTGCCAAGAGCTGGAGAACTGCAAACTATGCATGAATTTGCCAACTTCTGGGCAAAAAGAAGGTGCATGAGCTTTCCCGTCGTAATATACTAAGTTAAAACCCGCTAAACAACCTTACAGGTTATAGAAGAGCTATCAGCATATGGTTGATACACTGCAAAACAAGATCTTCTATCACATGTTTATTGAGTAATAGTGCATTTTCCTTTTTTGCCATTTTTCATGTGCTGACCAAGATTAGAATCACACAAGCATCATCTAGCATATAAGCTGTTATGCTTTACAGAGGTTGTTTCCCTATCTCATTGAAGAAAAGCTGTTGATTTCTTGGCTGCAAAATAAAACCACATTCTGGGGTTGCTCGTATGTTTGTTTAGTTTGATGTGATTTCCTATTTTCGTCTACCTCGAGAAGGTTGCTTTACTGGAGTCAGCTTCCGAAATGCAGCATGCAAAATCATAACTACAAAGCACATACAGTTACAAGTTCATACAAATCAGAGAAATATCAATAAAAGTAGAGAAGAATATGTAACATTTTACCTATATAACTGACACCAAGGGCACAGCATAGAGCCATTTGAACATTCAACCATACCAAAATAACTGCAGTAGCTGCAAAAGATGAGACGAGGTTAATGTTATAAAAACGAAAGAAAGTAGCTTCTTAGCTTCTATCTGCTATCACTCGCCTTCCTTCAGCGTCAATATGCTTAACTGATTTCATTATTGAGAATACATACTGATTAGAAAATGTCCATCCAAACCATAATCTTCTGACTAAGATTCCCAGGACAATCTACTCTTTTTTTGAACCCTGGAGGGCTCTTCTTTAGCAAATTCAAAATAACAAACGAGGCATTGAGTCATTGAGTAAGCTCTACATGTAAATTCTACAAGCACAATGAACAATTCTTCTTAAAAGCACAAAAAAGGTTATGAGAACTCACCACACTGCGCTATGCGAATTAAGACCTGTTGAGTGGCAGGAAATCCATCCAATCCCCATTTATCACTAAAGAACCTGAACAAATCCCAGAGTGCCAAACTTGATATCAACCCAACAAGTGCAAGTGGCAGCTGATACCTATTGACAACAACAGAAAACAAGTGATTAACTAAGTTGGCTATGCAATCATTACTTTCGTAAGTTTTACCTATCCAAAGTTTTTTGTGCTCACAACTTTCTCAGGAAACAAACAGAAAAATTAAAAGCTGAATTTACCTCATTCTAGAGTAGAATCAAAATAATTCTCAAAACCAACAAAAATTCACAAAAAAAAAAAAGCAAAGAACAAATAGGGTTTTAGCTTACAAAGAACAAGCAAAGAAGAGAATAAAAAGCGAGGCATAATTCCGAGCATAACGCTTAACATTCTCATGAACCCTGAGCCTGGCCTGAGAAACCGCAGCTGGAAACGAGTAGGATCCACAATCCCCGAAAAACCCTTTAGTCCAAGACGGAGTTTCGCCGGAGAAATCGTTGGTGGTGAGCTTGGAGAATGGGTTGAGCGTGAAGAGGGAGAGCAGAATCCATAAATGAGAAAATAAAGAGACCAAATAGCCCCAAAGGATGCCGGTGATTGAGATGGTGGTAGTCGATTCGGTAATTGTTGAGGCAGGGTCGGTGGCTGCGGCGGCAGACTGGTGGTCGTCGATGACGTCGAGGTAGCCGGAGTCACGGAGCCATGTTTCGAAGGTTGGGTCGGGGACGCTGAGAGATAATGGGTTCGAGGAAAAGACCATTTTTTGGGAGGGTAATTTTTTTCTCTAATTTTCTTTTTTTTTTTTGTGGGGTTTAAGGATACAGTAATTTTTTTTTAATATTAGATTTTTTTTTATATGACCCATTTACCGCCATGGATTCCAACCAACTAGACGTTCAAAAATCCCAAAGCTCTTACCTTTAAAGAAAATGCCATTGAGACATATCTTCAAGCACCTTACCTTAACTTCCAGCTATGGATTCTCCACTCTCTCACGCCGTTTCATTCACCCACCTCTCACTCTCCTCTTCACAAACATCAACCCCAAAATCCAACCATTGATTCCCGCAGAGACTTCTCTTCCATTTTCTCATGGTTACACTTCAGTAACTGAACCTCAATCTTCTACCTTACTATCTCCTTATATCACTGTGCGTATTCAATGTCAAAAAGAGATTGCTGTAAGCTTTTAATTTCAATGGTTCATTTTCTATTTTGGGTTTTGTTGTGTAGATGAATTATTTATTTATTTATTTATTGGTTTGGGTTTGTTTAGGATATGTTTTCTGAAGCTCTTATGTGCTTTGGTGCAAGTTCAACCACTGTGGGTGAAGATAACAATTGCGACACTTCTAAAGAGGTTACCCTTTTTTTTCTTTTTCTTGAAGACACGATTTTTATTGTAAAGTATGGCTTTTTTTGGGTTGTTTTCAAGGTTCTTGTGCAAGAAGAATGAGTGACCAAGCTTGTGAATTTGCTTCTTAATTAATGGTTTTAAGAAAAGGTTTTTGAAAGATGTTTTTAAAGAACAAATTTTGTATAATTGGTATTTCTTATGCAGATATGCATGGAGTCCATATTTCCTGAATCCGAAGATGTGGATGTATGCATTTCACAGGCTGCTGATTCTCTAGGCTTAAAAGAGATACCAAGTTATGAAGTTACAACAGGTGAGCATTATGACTGGATAAAGAAAACTCAGGTTAGTTTACTTTTCTCATTCTCTCTGGTTTAGTACAACTAGCTTTCCAAGGCACCTGCTTTGTGTGTGGCAATAATTGAGAAAAAAACTTTTTTTATTTTCTAATAGAATTTTAATTATGGTAATAACTTGTGATTTAAAAGGAGAAAAACAGGAAATAAAGAATTGGTTATGGTGATGATAAAATCTAACTTCTTTCATAATATAATTTGAATCTTTGTTTTGATTTGAGACAGGAATCATTTGATTCAGTTGAAGTTACTGAAGGACTTTGGATTGTTCCTGAGTGGAAGACTACCCCAGTATGGTTATATCCAGTTACCTTCTCTTAAGGTTTTGTTGTAATCTGTATTTATCATACATACACAACTGCCCTCTTTACTATTTTTTCAGAATCTAGTGGGCCTACTTGACTGTAGTAGGCCTTTAATGTAAACTCCTTTTAAGTGAGGACAATATTGCAAGTTAGCTAAGCATCTATATAAAGCAAAGCGTGTGTTTACATCTGCACATGTCAATCGTTTAGCTTCCTGCAGATAATCACCTCAATTTTCGTACAGAGTAGAACTCTTATTTTCTGTGTAGATAGAAGAATATTATTTTTTGGGTGAATTCAACAAGTATAAATGTGTCTGTTTTCATTCCTTTAGGATGTTCAAGCAATGAATATTATTCTGAATCCTGGATTGGCATTTGGAACTGGGGAGCACCCAACTACTAGATTGTGTTTATTGCTGCTACAAAGATTGATAAAAGGAGGGGAACGTTTCTTGGATTATGGCACAGGTTCTGGGATTTTGTCAATTGCAGCACTTAAGGTAATTAAGTCTTCATTATATCATTGGAATGGTAACTATAATAAAACCTTGTCAATCTGAGTTATCAGTAAACATTTCTAGGTACCAATATTGGTTTTACCTTCCATTCCATTTTTGTAACCATTTATTCTATGATATGTTGTTTATAATAGAGCTTGGATAAATATTTGATCAATTTTGAGTTCTCTAATACATCTTCCATGCATATATGTCTCCTACTTTTCTCATATCTTCTTGCTATGAGATGATATGCTCACATGTGATTTAGAATTCTTGTCAATAGTTTGGCAATATGTTGTGTCTGCTGATCCTCACACACTAATTTCTCAATAATGATGTGAACTGCAGTTTGGTGCTTCTTTGTCTGTTGGAATTGATATAGATCCTCTAGCAATAACATCTGCACGTCAGAATGCTGCTCTGAACAACATAGGACCTGAAAAATTGCAATTACGCCTGGTTTCTGGCAATACTTCCTCTCCTTCAATTGATGATCAGAAATATGATGAAAACCAGAGTTTATGTGAGCCAGTAGTTGAATCTGAACCAGAAAAATATGATGTGATCATCGCAAATATACTTTTAAACCCTTTGCTAGAATTGGCAGATGATATTGTCTCTCCTGCTGAGCCTGGGGCAGCAATTGGTCTATCTGGTATTCTATCTGATCAGGTATCTTCCTAGCTTAGTTGATTAACTTTTGTTGGCATGATTTAAAACTACATATTTGATCGGTATGGTTGATTATGATAACTATGGCTTTGCGCAAAGTGGAAATTTGATGTTTACCTGCAACTTTATCTTGAGAGTGTTCTTCCACTCAGAGAGCACATCCGAATGAACCTCAAGAACGAACCCCAAAGTACCCCACCTTTGAAGGGGATGGACTACAATTTGGTTACAGTAATCAGCAACAAAAATCGTTTTATGATTTGATTTTGTGTATATACACATTTCATGTAGCGTACATTAGTTCCAGTCTTCACTGGTTTTCAATATCTGCCAACTGCTGAACACTCAAGGGCATTTACCCTTTTTGAGTGAACATCCCCATAGGGTGTAGAATAGATCAAGTCACAGTTAGACCAAACTGTTCTTGCTAAACTCATTTAACTTGAGAAACCATGCGGTCACATAAACTTCTCATTTGTCTTTGCAGACACTTCTCACCAATATCTTATTTCATTGTATCACCTCATAGGTGCTTGGACCTTATCTTAAATTATGTTTTATGCAGCTTCCTGACATCATAGATCGATATTCTCCATTGTTGGACAACATATCAGTGTCAGAGATGGATGATTGGGCTTGTTTAAGTGGTACAAAGAAAATTATTCTGACTGGCAGCTGAAGGATATTTTAGTGTCCAAACAAGAAGAAACAAAAATGGTCAGTTTAAGAGCTTGGCACCTGATGGGCATCTCGTGTATTACAATCTTTTCATCTTGCAGAATGTCATTAGATATGTTGTTATTATATCACTGATAACATATGAAATAAGATCCAATTCTGTTGTCCCAAGTTCAATTTCGCTTGCTTTAGCTTAGTTCTAAATGACGAGTGAACCTTATTTCCTCAAAGCTATCATATTCATAGTTGAGCTCATTACAAACAAGCAAAGGGAGGCAAGGGATGTCATCTACCATATACTCCCCCACCGCAAACCAAAAAAGGGAGAAAAAAATCTATCCCTGAAATAGCCATGAAGCAGCAGCTGTCAATACATCTTATATTTAAGCAAGTCCGCTAAGATATAATTATTTACCACATTAGAATAATTATGGCACTGTAACAGACTATAGAGCCCGATGTTACCAAAATATACTGCACAGTCAATTTCCCTACTTATAAAAGCTATAGCTGCTGTACTACAGGTCAATCAGAAATCAGAAGGTCCACTATTGTTCACTCTTTTAACAGCAGAAATATCCTTCTACTGATGTAGCAGGCAAAATTTTAGTTCGCTGCAGCTCTCAAGTCATCCCTTAAATCAAATCATTAGATAAAACGTCAGCGCTTGAGTTGTCTCCTAGCCAAAGCAGGGGCTCTCTTAGGGATATAGACCTGGTAGCTCACCTGGAAAAGAACATTTAACAATATTAAAATACCACTTAAAAGAAATAAATAGATCAATGGTTAAAGGTTAGGAGACTTAATATACAAAATTTATGACAGGTTAATATCTAACCTGTACCATTTCCCCACCACGCATCACAGACATTGTCTTTTGCTGAAATTGTGAACCATCCTTGGTCTCATCTTCCAATTTATCTGAACTGATATCACCAGACGTAGGTATAGAAGAAGAGGGTGGCTTATCACAAGCAGAATCATGGGTATTATTAACTTTACCACCATCATTGCCACACTCAGGGGGTTTCACAGTTTGGGCAGTTCCTAAACCACCCTCATTCACACTACTCTCAGTAACCAACTTAGCTTGAGAAAATTCTAGTGCAGCAGGTTCTTGATTTTGGGTGGTATAAGTATTAGGTGATTCCTGTCTTATTCGCAATTTAACTGACTTTGGCCTATTAGAAATAGAATTGATAGCTGCACTGTTCTCAGGAGGTTTCACAGTTTGGGCAGTTTCTAAACCACCCTCGTTCTCACTACACTTGGAAACCAACTTGGCTTGAGAAGGTTCTTGTGCAGCAGCTTCTCGTTTTTGGGTAGTGTAAGTATTAGGTGCTTCCCATCCTATTCGTGAGGTAACCAACTTGGACTTATTAGAAACAGAATTAATAGCTGTATTACCCTCTACTCTAGGAACACCAGCAGGAACCACCTGAGCCGGTGGAGAAGCAACATTGCTCCTCACAATCCCAGAATCTTTGCCATCATCATTCAGATGTGAAATCTTCCTATCATTCTTAGGAAGAATGGTGGACTCTCTTCTAACTGGAGGCTGTCTAATCTGTTGTCTTACTTGGCTTGCAATCACCACTCCAGCATCTTCTCCTTTAGGGGTTTTGATTTGAGATGGGTCAGTGTTCACAGAGGATGGTGTTTTAACATCACCATCAGTCTTATCATTCCGAGTAATTGGAGGGTTTATGCTTGTCTTGAGCCCTCCACGAAACTTTCTTAAGTTTTCCAGTGCACGTTGTCTTAAAATTGATTCCATATCATCACCATTTAAACCACCAGTGGCACTTGAAACCTTAATGTTTTCCCTCAAGTCATCATTTTTTCCAACCCCATCATACCTAGAATGACAATCCTTGCCACTCTCTTCAACACTGCTTGTTCTGATGTTAGAAACTTCTCCTTCCTCATCATCTAGAGGCCTTTTTGTTTCAGATACAACATGGGAACGCTGAGGTAACTCCCTCCAACTACAGCCATCATTACTATCATTGCTTCTGCAGGATGGGTAATCATCATAATCATAAACTTCTTCTTTAGGCTCATCAGTATTCAATTCTCTGCTGCTTTCATTTTCTTGTTTAACAACAGTAATAACTGATTTCAGCCGTCTTGAATTGCTCTCCTCCATAAATCTCTCCTCAATAGGATCATCACTACCTTCATTATACCTACTGAAAGAAGAACAACTCCTTGATCTGTCCCTACTCCTTTTGCTTCCTCTCTTAACCTTCTCCAACCTTCTTCCATCTTTCTCCTTCCTTTCAGACCTGCCCCTTCTCTTCAATCCAATCCCATCACTGCCACTACTACTGCCACTCCGACAAGTTGAGCAACTCCATGACCTACTACTCCTAGAACTTGCATTCACATCTCTCCTAGACCTCTTCTTCTTACTTGTTCTCTTCTTCTTTGCATAATCATTACCCCTCCTTGATCCTTTATGTTTCTTTACAGGAGGAGAATCCCCACTACTTTCCCTACTGGAGGACCGCCTTCTAGCCTTCTTCTTACCACCTTTCACATCCTTCCTATTACGAGATCGGGACCTTCGACTTCTATAATCATCCTCAGAACTAGAGGATGAAACAGATGCCAAACTTCTCGAATCACTATCATCCGAATAAGAAACAGAACCGTCACGTCGACATCGAAGCTTCTTGGACTTGCTTCTCCTGCTCTTAACCTTATTTCTCTTCCTTGTTCGCAACTAAAATGAACAATGCACATGCATACATAGGGAGAGAAATTAAGAACCCTTTTTCAGCCTACCTTTTTATTCAAACATTAAATGATGTTTTTAGTTACTAACAAAAGGGTTATCAATTAGCCAATCAAATCACCCAATTAAATACACACGAACCCAAAGTTCAAATTTTTAAATTAAACAGGAAAATACCAAAAAATATCAGTCTGAATTTCTTAAATTTCAGTTTCCTAGAGCCCAATAAACCCAAAGCTTAAAATTTTCAATCTTCTAAGAACAAAATACCAAAAACATGAGCCTAAGATCTCAAATTTCTTTAATATTCCTAAGTTTCCTACGCATCCCAACAAAGGGTAATCTTTAAACCACTCAACTATGAATTGCAGGTAATAATTGACCAAAAAAATAAACAGCAAAAATGAAACCCATCAAAGAAAAAGAATTCTCATTTTAACAGGGAGAAAGAAAATACCTTATATGAATTTTTGGAACGTTTCTTCTTTAAAGAAGATGATTTTCCCATCTCTGATTGTTCGCCTTTTCTCTACCTTTTATCTGCAACACCGCAAAACAAAGGAAAAAAGAAAACCCAAAAAAGTAGAAAGGAAATCAACAACAAGAAGGTTAATTGATGAATAATTAAATGGAAAAGGAAAGATATTTCGAAGACAGAAGAAGAAGAAGAAGAAAGCTGTTCTGGCTTTCTGTTCTTTGGAAGAGTTTGGCAACCTTAACAAATGGATGAAAACACGATGGCTCTTGACATTATCAAAACCGGCTTGCCCTTGCTATGCTTCCCATAAAAGTTATTAATTTTATTTTCTACTTTATATTTTATATATAATTATTAATTTTTTATCTTACACATAAATAATAAAGTTTTAATTTTAAATTCTAAAAATATAATAATAATAATAAAAATACGGAATAAATTATTATGTTGCAGTGTGAGTAATATATAAAAAAAAAAATTGAAAACATTAAGAAAAAATAACACAACCCAAAAGTTTATTTATTTTTTTGTCTTTTATTTTTGTTGATGTGAACATGGAATATACATTTCATTTCCCAAAATTTTCTTTTCTTTTTTATCTTGGGAAATACTTCAATATAACATTTGATATATGTTAATTACAGTCTTATCATATAAATTATGTATCCAAAAATTCATCTCAAAATTATTTATTTATGAATAAAGGGATTTTATATTAGCATGAGCAAAATAACTTGAGAAAGTTTGGGTAGTTTCACATTTACTTGTATGTGTAATCAAGCTCATCCTGGAATTGTTAACGAGGGGGGAAAGTGGAGCGAGGAATCCATTATTATTCTGTTAGTTTTTAGGGCATGGTCCCCAAGTAAAGAAAGAACAAAATTTCAGGTTAAAGTGGGATATGTAGAATCCAGAGTGATATGCCAGAAAGAGCATAGAAAGGTTTGAATCAGAAACATCAAGGGATTGAGAGTAGGCTTGTAGTTATCAAAACAATATCATGAATTAAACTTGTAACATAGTTGAAGTACTTTCTCATAGGAATCAAGTTGCAATACCTAATCTTCCCTGGCAATTATTACATTATTCTCAGATATGTACAAAATTACACCTGCTATTGGTAGATTTACATAATGAAACAGTTGTTACAACCTAAGCATCTTCGCTGTCACTCATGCTAGGACGGGTATCAATGTATACTTCTGATGAGAAGTCGATTTCATCAACGATCCTCCCCCTGTCTCGTGCAAACAACAAATAAACCTATATGATGTTTCATTTTCGAGGACAAATAATGAAAACCAAAGGTAAAAAGTTCTACCTCTCGAGAACAAACTTTCCTTCTTTGTACTTTTGACTCTTCTCATGTGCTGCCTCCTGCCCAGCAAAGTTGGTTAGATTTGATTATGACTACATCTTGGGTACTAGACGCACTGCCAATCTCAATTTATCTTAATAAATAAGTGTATAACTTAGAGAGAGATATTACATATTTCCAGCCAACAATTTGTCCACAGCAGCAGCAAAATATATCTGCCACAGTATGCATTCCAGAAATCATCACCCTGTCTTCTAAGGCTCCAACTGTTATGTTCACCCTGAAGTATGAAACTCTAAACACTAAGCAACTCAAAGCATCCATCTGATTATGAACCATTTCACAGGAAAATGTCCCTTATGACATTTCGAAGATGCATGGCTTTTGTAAAGATTACAGAATCATAATACAATAGCTTCAGTATTGCAGAAATCAAAACAGCTAGAAGAATTTGCCAGCAGGTTTAGGTGGTTGAATAAAAACAGCAAATTCCTTTTGAAAAAAAAATCAGTGAAGAAATGATTTGCCATCAACAAAAGATTTTCAGTCAATCAATCATTGAAGAAATTGTGAGATCTTACGCATTGTTGAAGAGGTAGGCTTTCCCCCTGCGACAATGGAAAGACTGAATAAATAGGGAAAATGGCAAAAAGTGTTAGCAAACTAGAAGGGAGTTCAACTGTATGCATTGTTTATATCAGAATAAAATAAGAAAATGAAAAATTAAGAAGCAAGGTGTGCAGCTGAGAGAAACTAATTGTATATCAATAAACTCTCTCTCACACACACATAGTGATGGAAAAACTAGAGAAGAAATATGTGCGAGAGAGCAATAGAGAATCAACTAACCATCTAAAAATACAAATAGAAACACCAATTTAACAGATAATTAGTATCCAATTTAACAGATAATTAGTAATAAGGACTGATACTCTGCAGTGGTCTAAAAGTAAATCTACATACATGTTCATCAGAGCTGCTTTATATTGATACTGAAAGTATATTTTTTATTTAGCTAATCTTACAGATTTCAAAGCATGCAGCATCCCTATATTGTGTAGTTTTCAGGATTGAATATATCATCTTAATCTTGAGTGGGGTCATTGGAAGAGGTGGAAACCATCTCCACAAAAAATGGGATTGGGAAATGATCTTGGTAATTCTTGTGTTGTCATGAGGTCATTGAAAAAGGTGGAAACCATCTCCATAAATAATTGGATTGGGGATCAATCTTGGTGATTCTTGTATTGTCCTATTTCCAAGGTTGTCCCTTGCTGCTATCCTTGGATTGCCCATAGAAAACTGATCAGGAGACATATGGACCTATTTAGAAGCCCAGGTATGCATACAAACTCCTTAAAATTGCTCAGAAATGAGGAAATACCAATTAGCATTGAGTAAGTACATGACCATAGTTTGTGATTACTGAGAATAATATTTCCATTCAATTATGACTAACAACAAAAAAGAACCCTCATTTTCACACCAGTGCATATTCTGTTTTCTTGGAATTCTAAGGTATCCTAGAAGATGGCTTTGTTGGCTTCAACTTAAAAGAACGACTGACTATAACCTGGATACTAAGTGGTGTTACCAGGGATAACTCATTACAATTAAGAAAAAGATACATGTGAGAAAGAAATAGCACAACAAAGAATTTTCAACATGGAAGGTTCCACGATCCCCATACTGCAGACAACAATGCCCAGAAGCAATGTATCTTTAGAAGGTAAATCAAAAACTTCAGTCCACAATGTGCACACAATGCATTTAACATTTGAAACAAGCCAAGCAAGGACACAAGGCATAATTGATACATCGAACAACAGCTAACAGGAAAAGCAAATTAATTTATAGGTAAGGTAATCTTCAGAACACGAGGCCTTTAGGCATGGCATAAATGATTACATCAAGCAAAGAAAATTTCCCATCTTAAGAGAACCCAAGACCCTTAGGTAAGGTAATTTTGGTGTAACTCTTTTTATGTAGTTGATTCTGAACTGTGATATCCACAGTTGTGATCCCATATGAATCAACAAAATTTGATCACAAAATTACTAATTTAATAAATTCTGAACGAAATTTCACAATTTTTTCCTTTTTTTCCGCCAATTCACCACTTTTCTCTTGCTTCATTCTTCAACTATTGCCTTCCTAAACTTTGAGGTTCTTATATATCATCTTTAATTAAATGCCAATTACATTTGCAAATACACTCATATTCATTACACAACCTATCATCAACAACCATCACAAAACCAAATAGTACTTCTTTATCATGCTTCTAATGTTATCTTGCTATCCACACATCAAAAGTTCTCAACTTTAAGACTTTCTTCCATCAATAATTTCCAAAAGAACCAACTTTTACCACCAAAAAGGGTTGTTCGATGATAATTGTAAAACAAAGGGCTGAGAAATGAAAAGAGAAAGAGAGAGAAAGAAAAAAGTGGGTACCCTGGAAGCAAGATCTTCAGGGAGAGCTAAGTGAGTTCTACAAAACTTGCATCTGTAAGACCTTCCATCAAGCTCAACCACAAATATCCTTCCCATTTTCCCCTTCTTCTTTTTTTGTTTTGTTGCTGTTCTGTTCTTTTCACAGCTATGGCAGAATCTCAGTTTCGAAGATAAATAAAGTGAGATTACTGAGGTGGGGAGGGATTAAGTGCAGAGGTACATGAGTTGTACACTTTATGATAAGAGCTTTGGTGGTGATAAGGATAGTGGCAGTAAAAAGCCCATGAACCATTTTAGTCAAGTCTCAGCTTTGGTTAGGTTGGATTGGGCTTGTGGTATCCTAAAGAATCCAGTGTGAAGTTGTTGTTCACAGATATCTACATCCATCCATTGCATTTGTTCTTAATTAAAAGTAAATGCCAAGAACCATAGGATATGTATTTATGTGAGATGAGA
This sequence comes from Theobroma cacao, assembly GCF_000208745.1. Classification (NCBI taxonomy): domain Eukaryota; kingdom Viridiplantae; phylum Streptophyta; class Magnoliopsida; order Malvales; family Malvaceae; genus Theobroma; species Theobroma cacao. The sequence goes on from NC_030856.1 coordinate 5,707,612, forward strand.
ATAGAACTTGGAAAAAGTGCTAAATTGCTTAGTAATTATTGATTTCTCACACCCTTTAGTTGATAATATCAAATTAAACTTGAATAATTGGTGTTAAAAACATATTAATGTCTCGTTATATTTTAACAATACCGATTAAAATAGTGAAATTCTAGTCATTTTTTCATTCAAAATTCTTGCTTTTATGGCTTCATTGCCTCTAATAATCAATTCAATAAGAGGAGGCTAAGGAAAGGAGGATGAGAAAGAGCCAAGCAATGGGTTTGGTGAAAAGCTTGGGGATTGACTAGTTGAGAGAAGTTATGGGAATTGGGAAGGAAGGAACTATCCAATGTATCTGGCTCCAAGGTTATGGCCCCGTAGTTGATGACTACCATCATGCTGTTCTCACTAGGAAGTGATTTGGATTCATTTCATTTTAAACGTGATACTTTTTTAATTAAATATAATATAATATCATCACGTGGCAATGTTGGTTTCCTATTTTCTTTTGGAGAAAACGACAGATTAATGAAAAATATATAATATTTTAAAATATTTTGAATTATTTGAAAATTTTAAAATAGATTATTATTTTTTTATCATGTTCATTCAATTATTAATAGTTGACTAATTATTGTTAGTTAAAATATTATTTATTATTATTTTTAAGTGACGTTGACATGACACATATCAGATGTGGTATGATGACTAACCTTGTAACATTTTTACTCTTTACGTTAGGGTGTTAAGGGTATAAAATGATAATAATTATTTTGATTAATGATAATTAATTATTCAATAATTCAAATGACCTCTTGATCTAAGTTTTAAATAAAGAGCTTGATCAAATGTAATAAAAAATAAAAATTTATTTAATTTTTTGAATAATTCACTTTTTTTTCAAAACATTATGTAAAAAAATAAAATAACACTAAGAGCTCCTTTATTATGAAACTCTTATGAAAGATAATAGTTAAAATTAAGTTAAAATGATTTGATAAATTTATTTTTAGAAGCTATTGTTTATCGATAAGTTGTTGGATAAAACAACTTATATATATTATAATTTTAATTTAAATTACCATAAAAGAGTATTTAATAATTAACTTTCAATTAATCACAATTTTCTTTCTTCATAATGTAAAAGAGTTAACTTTATTTTTTTATCTATCTAGAACAATTTTTTGAAAATATAAAAAACTATTTTTATATAACTTAAAAGAAAAAGAGTGTATTTTTTGAAAGGATAATGTTAAGATTATTTTTAATAGATTGGGACATTTTGAAACAAAAAGAAAAATTCTCTAAAAAGTTAATGTGTTTTTAAAAGATGAAAAAAAATACCTTTCCTTTAGAGTTTTTCTTTATTTTTGTAAAAATTTTATTTTTTTTAAACTTCTCAAAATTTTATTTGATTCGAATTCAAGATAAGTTGAAAAAACAAAAAAAAAGGCTAAACAAAGTACTAAGTTTTGGGCTTGGGTCACACCTATGATTAAGGCTTATTAATTAAATTATTATTTTAGAAATATTTACTTAATATGTTACTTTTAGTAAATTTAAAAATAGACAATGTACTAACTATATAATTAGATGATGATTTTAATGCATTCAAAAATATTATTCGTATTAAATTTAAACAGTATTTAATTTATATAAATATCATCTCAAAATTTAAAGAATTTTAATAAATAATATAATTTTTCTATAACTATGCACAAAATTGAATTTTTATAAATTATAAGTATATTAATTTTTTTATTTTATATAAAAATATAAATAAAATTATACATATATATATTCAAACATTTATTTCATTAATTGATACATAATTTCTCTTATTTAAAAAACATACTCGAATCTCCCATCTTCAATTATACCAAAAAAAAAATCATACTTACAGAAATAAATGGGGACAGTCAGTCAAGTCACACTGCAAGTCAGCAATACTCCTCAGCCGCCCAAACTCTGCCACGTAAAAAAACAAAAAGCAATTTAAAAATTTTTAAAAGCGGACACATTTCCGCATTCAAAAAATATCCACAACGTTTCACACAACCGCGTCGCCAGTCCCCATCACTTGCGGCCCCAACTAGTCCAAATGGCGACCAGCCGGCTGAACTGTCACTCACCTTCGGACATGTCACCCTAAGCCTACAGCCCCTTTCTCAGCCGCCCAAAAGTACCCGTACAAAAGTTTCACGTGAAACGAGACAAGTGGCGAATGATAATTGGGTAAAGCAGTTATTAAAATTAATTTTGAATTTCATTTAAAAAATTATCTTAACAAATGCACTTATAACATTTGGCAAGAAATAAAAGTTATGTTGGCGGATTCAAGACGACACGAAGACTGGGGCCCACTGCAAAAGCGGCCGCCGGGGTCACCTCTTTGAAGACTGTTTCACGTGTGGACCCCTTGTTTTTTAAATCAAAATTATTACAATAAAAAAATTTTATATTAATTAAACAGTAAAAAAATTATTTACATTGATATACTCGTTTGGTTAGGTAACGTCCACAAAGGGTAACTAATTGCTAGCACGTGCTGCTAAATATATAAAAATGGTAGCCACTAGCCATTTCATATTAAAAGGTATGATGTATTATTACAAATTGCCAAAAAAAGAAGAAGAAAAAATTGGCTTTATTATTTTTTCCTATTCCTTTCTCGCGTAAGTCCCCGATTAATAATATAAAAAAATGTAATACAGTAAAATATTTAATTGGGCGGCGAAGGTGCACGTGACGACAACCGAAATCCCGACATGAACCTCGTCAACACGGAATTTCTTCCCCCGCTAAAATTGGACCCCATTACCCACTTGATTCCCGCCTCTCACTTCCCGCCGTCGATTCCTCTCTTAAAGAATACCATTACCAAGTGCGCCCACACGCTCCTCACTTCTCAACCCTTGGATCTAAAACCGCCCATGGAATCAGATCCAATAGACGGCTTTGATCTCTAGCAGATATTTTTGATTCGGCGGAGCAGCCGATCTTCTTTTTTTTCTCATTACGTACTGAGTGCGGTTTCCGTACGTAATGGGACCCGCGGTGATGTCACCCCACATGATTTTCTTTCACCCGCCGAACCTCTCGCAAAGCAACCTAAACTTTGACATAGACGTGTCGCTTGGTTGCCTGGACGGCCGGGATCCCAGATAGAGTAACAGTAACAAGAAAACTTTTTTTTTTTGTTAAAAAAAAAGGAAAATTCAGAAGAATAACGAAATATTTACTATCAGTGGGTTAAAAGTGATATTCAGGAAATAATTTTTTTTCATACAATTTTTTAATTTAATTAAAATAGTTTTATGAAATGAACATATTAATCAACCTCTTTGAAAATACCGGATCAGATAATATTTTTTATGTATTAAAATTCATAACATTAATAATAAATTAACTATAATAAATCTATTTTATTATACCATTAATAATCAGTTTGTTTGGTAACGGTAATTGATCTCCATTTCCACAAAAAATAAATAAAGAGCTAGATAAATTAGATAAGAAAAATATTTAATTTCGTTATTAAAATTTAATCATAATAAGAGTAGAAACAACATTGAGAAAATTTTCTCAAGTTGCCAAAAATAGATCTTCAGGAGTTACATTGTTATATACATTACATGTCAGCTTTTAACCCAAAAAAAGAAAGCATAGGAACGCCAAATCGCAGAGAATTAAACCTCAAAACGACATCCAACCAAAAGGGAAAATCAATCCATCTCAGCTGGTAACTGATTAAGATCAAGATCAAACACTCTCCGTTGCACCCCTCCTTCGAAATCAACAACCGACGACGACGAATCCGAATCGCTATGGGCTCCACAGGTGTCCGGGCAGCCCGCACCGGTAGATGCAAAGGCATCGAAGAAAAACACCGGACGATGAGTCGTCACGGGGAGCGAAAAACTCGCGTTGGCGAGAGTGAGGTCTAGAGGCGGCGGAGAAGACGACTCCACGGTGCTGCTCTGGCTGGGGCTGCGGGTGAAGTCGTTGTTGTTGTTGTCTGTGAAATTAGTCTTGGCTTTAGCGCCACGGAACTCGCGTGCCGCCGCATCGTATGCACGCGCTGCTTCCTCGGCTGTGTCGAAGGTACCGAGCCAGACTCGGGTCTTTTTTCTCGGGTCCCGGATCTCCGCCGCGTAACGGCCCCATGGGCGCTTTCGAACGCCGCGGTAACGGATCTCCCTGGAAGTCGGGTCGGAAATCGGGTTAACCGGGCTGGCTTTTGATCTCGGAGCCATGGCTTTCTTTTTTTCCTTTTCAAATTGTAGAACGCAGGAAAGTGAAATTGGTTTACAAAGGACGGAGAAGAGGGGGCTGGCTTATATAGAGGAAGCTGAGCACCGATACGCATCGTATCGGCGCTTTGTTGTGTGCAGTCAAAGCAGTATCTGTGGGAGTTGGTTTTCTGTTGCCCGAACCACTTTAAGTCGATTCCGGCTACTAATCATTTTGCACCACTTGTTTCTGATAGTATCAATTTAATTACATCTGTCGTACTAATTGCTTAATTTGTCTTGTTTTTGTTGGCCTTATTTTATTCTATTCACTATTGCTAAAATTTGTCTAAATTTAAGAATTTTGGCAGTTTTATAGCACTAATTTCCTGTTTTTTAACAAGTTATATAATTAAAAAAAGAAAGAAAGAAAGAAAGTTATGCACCTAGGAAGGAAGGGATGACAGTTTCATAACAAATAAAACAATTAATTTTTAAAACAAGGTAATCACAAAATTATTTATTCATTAAAGGATAATTTTTTATGGGTATATCAGAGTTTATTAATAGTATGTTTTAATTTTTTATAATAAAAAAATAAATTCAATATTTAAAAATTAGAATAATTATCTCATACATTTTTTAAGTTAATTAAAATTATTATTTTAAAAGATTAAAATGGTTTCTTCGAGGAAAAACCATGGAAGTACCCGAAAACCGCGTTCAAGCACCTGCGCATACTATCTGACACGTGTGAAAATCTAAGAGATTATTCCATAATTAACGTAGTATCGGTTGTACCAGATTCTAGTGACTCAGTCAGCCAAGTCTCTGACTGCACTAATCCACAACCATATTATACAGTTAATTAAAATAAAAATTATATAAATCCCAACCCGTAGCCGCCCTGCCGCAACAAAAAGACACAGTGGGTCCACCCTGCAATAATCTTAAGACGCCACGTGTCAAACGTGTGGCAAATGAGTCTATTCAGGGCGGCGTTGGTTAACGGCGGCCAAGACGGCGATTTTGACGTTGCTTTGTTTGGTTGTCGTCCAGATTAACGGAAAAGGCACTCAAGTGACGGCGGTTTCTATTAATTATTAATTTTTTTCTTTAAATGTTTTTGGTCGATATTATTTGGGGCGCTCATGCCGCGTGAGACGGATCTCGTAATTTTCTCGAACTCGCTTGGAAACTGCTGTCGGCTTTGAAGTGGTCAATGGGATCGAACGGCTGCAAGTGAATTGGTTGTCTGGTTGTGATATTGACACGTTTTGTAGTGGAGTAGGAGTAGTAGACTTGAAGTGACGAGGAAATTTATTTTTATCCATCCAAAAATATTTTTCTCATTTTTTGAACAAAAAAAATCCTTAATGCAATTATTATAGGAAAAAAAATCAAATAAAGGCTAGCTTTCAGAGTTATTTCCTATAGAGTATAGAGTTCATGTACATAACAAGTTGACCATTATTTAGAAAAAATTCAATTATAAGCATGATGGATCTTAAGAAATAACTAGCATTAATAAAATGAGTTTCTCAAGTATATATGGATAATTACGTATCATGCATAAAGATAACTTAATTAATAAAATTGGTTCGTCTTGATAATAAATAATTTTGGATTCCAATACTATTAATAATTCTTTATTAGCAATAATCTTGAATGTGCACTCTCTATAAGGTATGTAGTATCTTAATCTTGGCATTGGGCATCGTATCTAAACAAACGTATCATATCTTACTTTCTATAAGGATATTTTACTTTATTTTGGTAATTCATATTTGTGTGTCTTAATCATATCATGTGAATGTAAAATATTAATAGTTATATGGATAAAACACAAATATGATATGATTAATTAAATTTATTTGAATCCTAAATATAAATATGAATACATTTATTAAACATGTAACATGATATGACATGTTTATCACGTTTATCAAATGGGTCGAATTAAATTTTATACGACACAATTTGTAACTTTTTTAAACAATTAAAATTTTAAATACAAATAACATGATTACATTAAAATGCATACAATTACAAATAAAATATAATCTTATTATTTAAATTTAAAAATAATAATTATAAAAATAACTACTTTTATACAAAGACGACTAGCAGGCTATGTGAAGATTGAATAGTATAGAGACAAATAAGTTATCCCAGATAAAAGGTATGCACTGGCCAAACACGACCCTCTTGGCCCTAAAGGTGGCATGGGCCTTTCATTTATCAAGATAACCTAAGTGGCTTTAAACAATTCATCTTCATTGCTCAACCTTGTCAATTCTAGTTCATCATCGTCTTTGAGAACATAATTCTTTCCGATATACAAGTTCCATCAAGGATGGCAAGTGTAGAGCATACTCAAGGATCTAAACTCACGAGAGAATTGTGCATATTTCCATGTGATAACCCTTAAGAAAGAAAGAGAAAGACTTAGAAACTCATGTTGGAAGACACACACGATTTTTATTTCTAAGGGTGTTCTGCCCCATATTACAAGAGGTCCTTTGCTTTTATAGGCAAAGAATTTGGAAACAACAAAACTTACACTGTGAAAAGATAAGCATACACGTTGGACTGAAAAGATAAAGACGAGTACAAGATAAAGATGGGTATAGACACTTGTACTAACATACCATAGTGACTCATACTGACAGATAGTGACTCATACTAGAGTTTTAGTCATAATTTGTTTTTGGGTCAGAGGTAAGGTTGAGCTCCACTATCATCTGTTGTTTTCTTTCCTTGCAAATATACATGTGCAAGGAAAGGGATTCAAGTTTTGTATCATAATGTCCTTTGCACGTTTCACAAGGTGGCTTTATAAAGAGCTGTGCAATCTTATCTTCATTGATTTCTCCGTAGTCCCAGGGGTCTTGAGACCATTCACGAGGGTCTAGAATCTTTTCATTGTATTCTTTTAGTGTTGCTTTAATCTGGTCATGATAGGGTCTAAGTGTCTCAAGAAAGTAATCCCATGACATCTCTATTTCTAATGAAGGCTAGATGTGATCAGGGATGATCCTATTATGTTGATAGATTGGTCTTTGAAACTCCTTGTATTCTTTGTCAAGTTTTTTGATATTGTAAGGAAATGACTTATATGCCCAAACTAAGGGTATAGTACCAAGTTAGGCAGCTTTTCCAAGCGTCACGAAATATTGAGGCTTGTAGAGGATAAAAATGACTATCTTTTTTTTCTTTCCTACCTTTGATATGGGTAGTTCCTTCCAATGAGAAAGTGGATAGAACCATGTGAGGATATCCATAAAATTTTTTCACCATGTCTCAATTTCTTCATTCATCACTTTTTCTATGAATTCTAAGAAATCCATAATATGAAGCTGGATAACAATGTGGTGCTTATGGTTTAAGTACCAAAATATCCATTTTAATTCATTAGGAAATTCCATGAACTCGTAGTAGAAAAGATGGATGAAAGGGTATTTTGGATGAAAACCATAAGGTTTCAAGATAAGACCATCATATTTTCTAAAAACTTTGATTTGGTATTCAAAAATCATTTGTTTAGTTTTTTGGTGAGATGTTCCTTCTTGGACTAGCTTGAGAACTTCAGAAGGATAGTCAGGATGAAGGTTTAGACTTATTGGGGTAGAGGGTGAGGAGGATGACCCTGTAATGTAGGTTCCTAGTTTTAGTGTGAACCTTGAGGGTTTTGCATTAAACATCATGATTTTAGGTTTTTGGGAAGGTTTGGATAGGAAATTTGCAAAATGGTTTGTTTTCCCTTTGATATGATTGGTTTCAAAAGAATACTTTGAAAACCATTTTATCCATCTTAATAACTGGGGATGTGGAACTGCCTTCTGTTTGAACTTCAACATCTGAGCAAAGAAGGGCATAACCATTTCTACTAAAAAGTGATGCCTAATAAGATGAAATTCAAATTTTATGATTACTTTTTTGACTGCAAAGATTTCTTTAAAAGTAAAATTATAATGTATTTCAAAGCTTGAAAAATTTCCACTTTTGTATGCATAAATACGCCTCTTACCTTGTTTTTCTTCCAAGAAAATCGCTCTTAAATATTTGTCGCTAGCATCAGTTTGTAGAACTCTTTTACCATCAGACAGGATTTATAGTGGTTTCAAGTCTTGAAATTTTTACTTAAGATTCTGAATGGCTCTAGTTTGGGCTGGTCCCTAGTTTGGAGAGTCTTTCTTAAGCATTTTTCTCAGAGGATTAGTGTACTTTGAGAGCTTTGGGACAAAATTTCTGAGATAATTCATAACACCAAGGAACTGCTGAACTTACTTCTTTGTAAGATCTTGGTTTGGGAATTTTAGTAGTTCTTGTGAAATGTGGGGGTTTGGTTGATATTTTTCTTGGACTATATGTATTCTAAGGAAGTTTATCTTAAACTTGAATATTTGCATCTTGTCTTTGAAAGCATAACTCCGTATTTGAAGATTAGTTTTGAAAACTATTGAAGGAGTTGTATATGGTTTTCTTCTGTTGAGCTAAATAAGATAATATCATCTATGTAAATAAGAGCTTGGCCCAAAATAAGTTGGAAGATTTTGATAATGGCTTTCTGAAATAGTGATGGTGCGATTTTCAGCTCAAATGGTACAATAGTCCAATGGTAATGATGATTGAGTATGCAAAATCTTGTTTTTGGCTTGTTTTCAAGAATAATCCCTAATTGCCAAAATTCTGCTTTAAGGTCAAATTTTGAGAAAAACTTTGCTTGAGCCAAACTTGAGAAGATTGAATTCCTGCTAGGCAGAGACATTTGTCATCAAGTAGAAAATGATTAAGAAGCTAGTAGTTGATGACCAATCTCAATTTGCCCTTAGCTTGCTTTACCTGTTTGTTAACATAAAAGGCTTAACATGCCCATTGAGAATCTAATGGCTCATTCAATCTTTGTTGTAATAATTCTTTACATTTCTTTTCTTCCAAGTTTTGATGTTCTGGATTCATGCTTGAATGACTTGCTTTGGTGGGGTTAATGTCTACATTAAGCTTGAATGGGAGCTTAATAAAGAATTTAGGATTCTTTAAAGAGGATTGTTGCATTTCAGAAGGAATTCTGAGCGAAAGTTAGCACATACTTTTTACTTGAGGAGTTCGACTATCATATGACTTTGCTCTTCTAGTTGTCGAAGAGAATAAAACTTTGGGATAGAAACCAAAGGTTTGAAAGAGTTTTTGTATCTGATCCCATTTGGAAGTATTCTTAAATGCTAGCATTCATGATAAATGTCAAATCTGACAACTATATCTTTTCCAAGTAGCCCTGATCCAAGTACTTAGTTGTGATGGAGCATTGGGGGAAAAACTGGATAATAATTGGCTTACTGATTAGATGAGTAGTGAAAGTTTGGTCTGAAGTTGTCTTGAAGTACCTTTCATAAGGTATCTAGAATTCCTTGGGTAATATTTTTGGGTTCATTACTGTTTGTGCTATTGCAGTGTCAAAAAAAGATATTATAGGGATTAGTTGATTGTACTTTGATGGATATATGGAGACTGGTGTGGAAGGTACTTGTGGATTAGGAAGACTTTGACTTTTCAATTAGGAAGGAAGGTCAAGTTGGAGTTGTATCATAAAGAAGTCTTCAGTTTCGATGTCTAAGTCAAGAGTGGCAATTTGGATGGCAAACAGGGTTTTGTTTAAGGGTTGGTCTTCTACTGAGAAGATTGATTCAAGATTTTCTTCATCTAGATTAATTCCAGTCTTCTGTTGCATGTCTTAGAACATCTTTGCATTATTTTTCTTATTGGTAGGACATTGTTTGGCAGAATGCCCTTACTGGTTGCAGATGAAACACTTTGTCGATTTTGTTCTTTTACCTGGGGGCATTTTCTTGAGATATTTCCATTTGGTCCCGTATCTACGATGTGAGGGGATAAGCTCTAGTTATTTTGTATTTTTTGAAATGCTTTTTCATTTTTGTTTTGTAATTGCAGTATCAAATTTTAGGACTTTTTATTTGCTATTATGTTCTTTCATAAACTCTTTCTAAATTTTTATTTCTTGACTACTTTTCTTCTATGGCTGATATCTTCAAGAGCAACATGGACTTCCTGATATATTTCTCTATGAGTAAGGGAAAAAATGTCTTATCTTTGCTATTAAAGGGCTTTGGTGACCGCTGCCTAAACTGGATCCGATAGTGACGAAAGAAAAACGTGTTTTAAGCTTGTAAAGGCTCCAAAAATATAAAATAGTTTTTTCATCTTTTGGAAATGTCTGTTAAGATTGCCTTTTTTGAAAGAACAACATCTTCTTTGAAGAAATTCTTTCCTTTGCAAAGTTTGGAGATCATCAAGACTTCCAAGAAAGTATATATGGAGAATTTGAACAACTTGCCCAAAATCTTGTAAGACCAAGAATTGCATGTGGTCTGCCTGATCAATAGTGTTTCACCAATTTCTTAATGTCCCTGTAAACCTTGATTCAAATTCCATTAGAATAGTATAATGACTGTTTTCTGGTAACCTTCTGGTTTCTAGCCAAGAGTGGAATTCTTAAAATTGTTTTGCCCATTTTGTTAGTGGAATATCATCAATGGTGAACGTCAACTTGGAGACGGCTAGTGCTGTTGATCCTCTAAGAATATAGATGTATGGAGGATCTTCATATATATCCATTTCTTCAACTTTTATGCTTGAATTGCTTGCCATAAACTGTTGTTGGTTTTGTTGTGGCAAGATTTGTTATTCTTCTTGTTTGTGAGGAAGTGAATCTAAATTCTCACCTGAGGAATGTTTTGAAGTGTCAAAAGAGTTTGGTCGTCTTCTGGGACTGCTTGAGTTTAGAATATTTTTGGCATAGTATTCTCGGTGTATTCTTTAAAAAGAAAAATTGAGAGAGTTGTCAATCTTGATCATCGTTGTTTTTGGCTCTTCTTGTTCTTTAATGACAATCCCTGATCTTTGCCTTGATTGTGGAGTTGTGGACTCTTCTAGCATTGGTATTTTCCTTTAGGCTTTTTTAGATATGTTTTCTGGATCAAGAACATCTTTTGATTCTTTTTTCTTTTTCTGTCTTTCCTCTTCTTCTTTCTGTTTTTTGAGCTTTTTGTAAAGGTCAAAGAAAGTAACTTCTGATGAAAGAGGTGGAAAATCAATTCTTGTTATCGGTGGTTCTTTTGGTGCCAACAAAGTTCGCGTGGTCAATCTAAATGGGTCATTTTGATTTGATGATGGAATTCTTCTAGTTTCTTGGAGATGCTTGATCTGGGACTTGAGCTTCTATGTTTCTATTTCTTTTTGCTCTTTGCACAACTAGAATGGAACACCTTATTCTGGGACTTCTCTAGAGACTTGTTTGAGCCTATTTTGGAGAAGTTTGATCATTTCATTAGCAATTTTAGTATTTTCATTAACCTTGTCTTCAACTTTTTACATTTTATCCTAGATAATGTTGACTTTTTGGTTGATTCCTTTAAGAGAGAATTTTGAGCAATTAAATTTGCAGTTTTCCAATTTAATGTTGCTTCTGTTGCACTCATTTTGGTTGGTTTCCCCATTGCATCTGTTTGGAGTGGAGCTAAGATCTTAGGTGTATGTTTAAATTTTTTTCTGTCAATTACTTAAGTGGAGGAAAATCATGATCATAAGAGGGATTTAAGGATTGAAACATGCAAACTTAGGGGATCAATTGTGGAATCTGAACTCATTGGGCATAATTTTCCTTCTGTACCCATTTTTGGATTTTTTTATAGGAAAGAATGATAGGTTTTTGGGAATTTTGAGGTGGTTGCACTTGAGGAATTGGTTTTAATGGTGGTAGTTTTGATGTTGTCCATTTTGGGGGAGAGTATTTGACCAAATACTAGTACTTTCCTTTGTCTTCTCCTAAAGGTCCGACTGAGGGATTTCTATCTTGGAATCTCTTGTACATTTCTTGGTCAGAACATCTTGACTTTTTTTTTAACCTTTTCTGGATTCTCTATCTAGTTCGTAATTTGCTTTCAGGCTTTCTTCTTGGTATCCTTCACAATTACAGTTAATATCCCATGGACACTGCCAAGTGAGTGGGTCTGTAAAGTGAAATATAGGACTCCCTTTGTAATTAAAACTCTGGATCAACTTTTGTTCTGGGCCAGGTTCACATTCTGTTGGCCTGATCATGAACATGGTGGGAAAATTGGTGGTGTTGATGGTTATTTCAAATGAGAGTGATCAAATTTGATTTCAACTATTTCGTCTGCTCTTTTGGTGAAATGGGTTTCTGTGGATTGAATAGAAGTTGTGGCTTTTTGTAGTTTGTCGTAATTGTTCACCCATTTTTCAGGAAAAAGTTTAGCCAAATCATTTTTTGGAATTCTTTTAAGGGCTTTTTGTAGTTTGTCGTAATTGGTCACCCATTTTTCAAGAAGAAGTTTAGCCAAATCATTTTTTGGAATTCTTTTAAGGACAAATGAGCAAATGGGAGCCTGTGTTGTATTTATGGTTAGAACTAATGCATCATCTGAATTAGTCTGAAGCTTGAAAAGATTAAATGCATGGTCTTGAACCCTATAAACCATTTGGTAGTAAAGAGTAGCTATGATGGATGAAGGCACTTGTTGAGGCCTTACGATTTGAATATGAACTTTTAGAGTTGAAAGTATGTTAGGATCATACAAGGCCATAGTGTAGTTTGAAAAAAGTGTGACTACTACTGTTCTTGTATTAAGTGTGGCCTCAACAGTACCGATGCATGCACTGGCCAAACATGAATTGTTTAAAGCCACCTGAGTAATCCTGATAAATAAAAGGCCCATGTCACCTTTAAGGCCAGGAAAGCCGTGTTTGGCCAGTGCATACCTTTTATCTTGGATAACTCATTTGTTTCTATACTATTCAATCTCGATAAAACATAATAAAATCTACTAGTTTCAACATAAACTACAATTAAAAAAAAAAAATATTTGTAAGAAGATTTAAATGAGTCATAATTGAGTTACAAATGTGTTAGGTAAATATGTTTACGTAATTAATTAAACAAGTCATAAATTATACGAATATTGGATAACATGATTAATTAAACATGTTTTGTTGTGGAAATTATCCAAGAATCAACAAAGATAAAACCTAGAGAAATTAAGCAAATAGAAAAAACATAAGAATTTACGTGGTTTGGCCTCTTGCCTATGTCCACGGAGTGAAACTGTTCTTTTTATTATTTAGAAATTAAAGTACAATAAATTGACCTCTATGGTTTTCCAAACCAACCCAAGATCCCTTACATACTCTTTCTCAATAACCTCCCAAGAACACTCACCCAAACCATTCTAGCTCCACCTAGAGCAAAAGATAGAGTTACAAGGTGTTCTCTCTCTATAGCTCTCAAAGCACTACTTGCAATTCTAAAGCTTAGAGATTCACTTTTATAGTATAAAAGTCCAAAGTAGAATGTGATTAAGATTCGATGTGGAATAAGAAGTTTAAAACCATACAACTACTCAATGTTGTACACAAACAAGAATCCTAATTAAATAAGATCTAGAAATTTAGTCAACCTAAAACTTAACAAATGTCCACCTTTGACTTGAATTCAAACTCCTTAAACCTCTTCCACCAGTCGTACTTGATTGCAACTTCCTAACTCCACCTACTTTCCAACACCTTGAACAACTCTCAAAGCATAAGACTTTCCAAATCATTGGCCTTTATAATTACCACGACTACACATACCGAATCAAGCATGGTCCAACACTCAATTCCACAAAACGGCCAATGCACCTGTGTAGCCGTCAAGCCAATGGCACTAATTGACTTCGAAAAGGGACCTCGACGACCATTCCAATTCACTACTGGCAAGATTTTTCGTCCTTTCACCATTGTCTACACCATGGGAACCTTTCATCACCTTATTGGCAAATGAAATCTCACTTTGGTAGCTATCATCTCCTGTGCACTGTTCCCATCCTTTTGAGGCCTCACATTCTAGACGATACAAGCCATTATGCAAATTCCCCCTCATGAGGACCATGTCGCCTTGTGTGACTTTTACCACTCCATCACAAGCAGAATATCCATACCCTTTCGAGTCTAACAGGCTCAATGATATTAGATTCTTACGCATCTTTGGGACATAGGCCACACCACCCAAAGAGCGCATAGCTCCATCAAATATTTTGATTTTCACCACTCCAAGACCTATGACCTTCACTATTGACTTATTACCTAAAGTCAAATTCCCGACCACCCATTTTTGAAGTAAATCAAAACAATCTTTTTGATAACATATGTGAGTAACAGAAGCAGAATTTAAATACCAATAAGAATTTACATCCATATTTTCTGATATTGTAAAGACATCACAATCATCACTTTCAGCAATGAAAGCACACTCACTTTTGTTCTCGTTACTTTCATCCCTTTTTGTAGGACAATCCCTTTTAATATGTCCATACCCTTTGCATTGAAAGCACTGAACATTGTTGGATTTAGACTTGCCACCCTTAGATCCCTTACCGGTTGACTTCTTCTTACGAACCTCAGTTACCAATGCCAAGCCACTTGGATCTCTATCCCCTTCCTTACTTTTCTTTCGGGCTTCACGAGACATTAATATTGCTTGTGCTTGTTCAACGTTATTGTATCCATCCCACATATCAGAGATTTCATAAATACCTCATTGGAGTCTAGGAGCGAAGCCAGGAACAACAGTGCCTTTTCCTTTTCCTCCACCCTAACATTAGCCTTTTTCAACTGATCAATGAACCCATCGAATTCATTCATATGCTTCATGAGGTCTCCATTCTCCTCCATCTTCAAGCGATACAACTTTCGCTTAAGCTGCAACTTGTTGGAAAGACTTTTCGCCAAGTAAATCTTCTCTAACTTTACCCATAATCTTGAAGCAGAATCTTCATCAATAACATGGTTAAATACGTTATCTCCAATGCAAAGCCGAATAGTGCTCACACACATTTGCTCTAACTTTTCCCATTCAACATCCTTCATGTCATCTGATTGCTCTTCCTTCTTTCCTAGTAAGGGGCGCATTAAACCTTGCTACAAAAGGAGATCTTTCATCATTCTTTACCACTGCGTGAAACTAGTCTTCCCATCAAATTTCTCAATTGAAAAATTCGTAGAACTAGTAACTTTCGACATCCTTATTGAATCTTGAATTTACTGAACCCGAAGCTCTGATACCAGTTTATTGTGAAAATTACCCAAAAATTAACAAAGATAAAACTCAGAGAAATTAAGCAAACATAAAAAATATAAGAATTTACATGGTTCGGCCTCTTGCCTACGTTTACGGAGTGAAACTGTTCTTTCTATTATTGAGAAATTAAAATACAATAAATTGACCTCTATGGTTCCCCAAACCAACCAAAAATCCCTTGCATACTCTTTCTCAATAACCTCCCAAGAACATTCACCCAAACCACTTTAACTCCACGTAGTTACAAGGTGTTTCTTCTCTATAGCCCTCAAAGCACTACTTGTAATTCTAAAACCTAGAGATCCACTTTTATAGTATAAAAGTTCAAAGTAGAATTTGATTATGACTCGATGTAGAATAAGAAGTTTAAAACCATACAACTACTCAATATTATACACAAACAAAAATCATAATCAAATAAGATCTAAAATTTTAATCAATTTAAAACTTAACATGTTTTAAACCGCTCTTTAATAAATTAAACGTGTTTGATAGATTTTTATGTCTTAATTGTACTGATATAATTAAAACATGAGATTGATAATCTTAAACCAAACTTACTTCAACTCCATATCGTATTCATATTGCATATAAAATTCCCTCCCTCATTTTCATTCCTCAACAATGCGCCCCATATTCAAATGCCGATCGTTAAATTCCCTTTCCCGGGGAACCATCCACCGGAAATTCAAATTCCCGATATCCTATTTTCATTTCACCCCAATCCCTCGAAACCAAGCCACAAATCCGACCTTTCATTTTCTGGGTACTATTAAGAAGCTTCCTTTTTTTCGTTCATTTGCTAGTTCTGGTGAAAGCATTGACTTTCAGCAATTCCCAGATGGAAAATATGTTTTGGAACTCCAAAACATTTTAAATAACCATAGAAATAGCTCAATAGAGGAGATTGAGCAAGCTCTTGATCAATGTGAGGTTACAATGACAGAGGGTTTGGCCTTGGATTTGGTTAGGCGGAACCGGTCTGATTGGAAACTAGCTCACGTTTTCTTCCAATGGGTGTCTAAGAAAGGTGAAAATTCACTTGGTTTTGATGTTTACAATGAAATTCTGGACGTTCTTGGGAAAATGCATCGTTTCGAAGAGCTAAGGAAAGTGTTTGATGAAATGCTCGAAAGAGAAGGACTTGTCAATGAGGGGACTTTTAAGATTTTGCTTCATAGATATGCTGCTGCAGATAAGGTGGAGGATGCGATGGGGGTGTTTAATAGGAGGAAAGAATTCGGATTCAAGGATGATGTGGTTGCGTTTCAAGTTCTTTTGATGTGTTTATGTAGGTATAAGCATGTTGAATTCGCGGAAACTTTGTATCAATCGAAGAGGAGAGAGTTTGGTTATGATATTAAGACAATGAATATTATTCTCAATGGATGGTGTGTTTTAGGGAATGTACATGAGGCTCGCAGGTTTTGGAAGGATATAATTGAGTCGAAATGTAAGCCGGATTTGTTTACGTATGGGACTTTTATAAATGCGTTGACAAAGAAGGGGAAGTTAGGTACTGCAATGAAGTTGTTTCGAGGAATGTGGGAGGAAGGGTGTGACCCTGATGTGGTGATTTGTAATTGTGTTATTGATGCTCTTTGCTTCAAGAAGAGGATTCCAGAGGCTTTGGAATTGTTTAGGGAGATGGGGGAGAGAGGTTGTGTCCCGAATGTTGTAACTTACAACTCACTTATCAAGCACCTATGCAAGATTCGGAGGATGGAAAAGGTGTATGAGATTTTGGATGAGATGGAAGAGAAGGGAGGGTGTTTGCCAAATGATGTAACTTTCAATTACTTGCTCAAGTCATTGAAGAAACCAGAGGAAGTTCCTGGTGTTTTGGAGAGGATGGAGAGATATGGTTGCAACATGTCAGGTGATACGTACAATTTGATCTTGAAGTTGTACATGAAGTGGGGTCATGAAGAGAGAGTTAGATGCACATGGGATGAGATGGAGAAAAGTGGTTTGGGACCTGACCGGCGTTCTTACACTATAATGATTCATGGTCTGTATGACAAGGGAAGCATTGAGGATGCTTTGAGCTATTTTAATGAGATGACATCTAAAGGAATGGTGCCAGAACCAAGGACTGAGATTCTGGTGAATGCCATGAAGGACAAGTTGAAAGAGCAAGAAGGTGAAAAAGAAAGGAAAGAACCAGGGAAAAATGGCAAATCACTTAGGCCTAGGTCTAAAAGGAGAAAGGAGAAGAGAACTGGGTAACGCTTGTTTTAGAATTGAACCATTAGGTTACTAATGGAAACCCAGAGGAGGTTGGTGTTTCTTGTCTATCAGTGCCGTGCCAATCCTTAAAGACTATCGTTGAAGAGAACCCATATACTTTCACCCAATTTCAAAGGATAATATTTTAACCTTCGGTTGCTTGGGCTTATGCACTATCATGTTTTACTCATTTGCTTATTCTTAACTTCTTCGAGATTTAATCTTGTCTAAGAGAAAGTGATATTTGTCACAAAGAACTTGAAACAATTGGAAACCTCCTTTAACTTCTTTGAGCTCAAGTTACTACCATCAATCAAGGTCTTTCCAAAGGTCCATTTCATGTTAAACACAAAGTTGTGAAATTGTTAATATGCAAGACAGCACTAGACATGTATAAATTTATACATGAAGACAATATGCAATTGCCTTGATAGGGACAAAAATGAATGTACAAAACAAATGGCATGAAGGATAACTCTGTCCATTCTTGCTTGTCTAAATTCTCAAGTACCTAGAATTAGCAGAACTTGTATTGATCCTCATAAGTTTTTGAGATGGACAGATCTAACCTAAGAGACCTCCACAGACAATTCATTTCACCTCTTCAAACAGAACATGCTGCTTCACTTGAGGGTCATATTTACGGAATTTAAGCTTTTCCTTAATCTGCCTACTCTTCTTCTTGGCATAGAAAACACCTGTCCCAGCAGCTGAGACAAGCCTGACAACTTTGAATTCCTTCCTCTTCTTCTTCTTCCCCTCCCTCCCCTTCCTCTTATTGGTTCTCTTCCTCCTCCTCTTATTCTTCTTTCCTCTATCACCACCCTTTTTTCTACTCAATTTCTGCAATCAAAATCACATCATATATTTTGGCAAACTCGAAAATGGTTAAAACAGTTCCCATACTTTCCTATGAAAGGAAAACATGGAATTTAAACATCGAAAGCATAAATTGTACAGAGAACTTCATCATCCAAGAGGAACAATTGGTCACATTAGTAATATATGCTAAGTCTGCAAACATTCAGCAACCATCAAAAGCATGCTTGAAGTTCAAATCATGACTTCCTCAACATTCTTCTTTTTCCTTCTTTTATTAATATGCTATTCTACTCTTCCAGGCCCAAATACCTCTACATATAAGAGAGAAGTTGGAAACCGATCGCTTTACATCACCAGAACATTCTAAAGATCAGAATCAAGAAACCAATAAATTTGATGATGGAAAACGAAGCACCAAAGCATCAAATTGCTGAAAGGTGGTACCTTTCTCAGGGAAGAATTGGAAGCGTATCTTCTGGCCATGCCAACAACAGTATAATGATATGACCTCTGAAATGTGGTCATGGACAGACATCCTACAATCAACAAAGACCCAAGTTACATTTTTAACATTTTGAACCCTTCTAATCGCCATAAAAACGTAAGAAAACAACCTCCAGTCAAGATTTTTAAAAAACAAAAAGACCCAGGAGAGAGTTGATGGATACGGGTTACGTTGTTTTTTTTTTGGGTAAAGGTTATACCTTTGGAGAAGAAACTATGAGAGAGATTTGCGGTGAAGCTGGGAGACCTTGAAGGTGCAAGCTTGAGGTGACAAGAAGGGAAGTTGTTGAGTTGGAGATTTCTTGGTTGGCAAGCATAAGCAAGATCAAAGAGAGATGAGATAGCA
The DNA here is from genome assembly GCF_000208745.1 of Theobroma cacao. Classification (NCBI taxonomy): domain Eukaryota; kingdom Viridiplantae; phylum Streptophyta; class Magnoliopsida; order Malvales; family Malvaceae; genus Theobroma; species Theobroma cacao. The sequence goes on from NC_030856.1 coordinate 5,726,882, forward strand.
GAGGTCGCCATCTTTCTATTTCTCTTGTTTGTCTCACTGTCTCTCTATGGGAAAATGTAGAAAATATTGTTGACTACCTGAATTGTCGAAAAGAATCCAGGTCTAAATCTAGGAATTACCTTTTGGGATTCCTTGGATCACCCAGGACAAGAATCCAATTAAATATAAGGCCTGATGGAGGGGAAGGTCTTGAAACTGAAAGATTAGCAGTAGTCAGGTGATCCCCAATACTCTAAGAAGGACAAACAGAGCTAGATTTTCATTTGCAGGCCTTTTATTTATTTATTTATAAATTATTGTTCACTAGATATTGGTCTGGCATGATGGAGTTTAAGGACAAAAAGGGAAATTTCGGGCAACTTAAGAATGTCCATTAGCCATCAAAAAAAGAATATTTATTATGTTCTCATAAGACCAAGCATGTTGAATTGTTACTCTTGAAGGATATGATTCATACCACATTATGCTTTGCCGTGCTCATGCCATTCAGATTTTTGAGAATCCTGGTTGCAGTAGTACAACTTAGTTCTTGAGCAAGTTCATTGAAACAGAGAGAGGGAATGCTTAGTGAGACAGATTCTGGAAGATACAACCGGACATGTTGGCTCAATGCAGAAGTGTTGGCAATGTCCAGAAAATTTACAAACTCAACATAACATGATCTTCAGTCAAGTTAGAGAGAGGATAAAATGTATTAAGGAGAAATGCATTTAAGCAACAAAGCAGAAGATGGTATAACAAAAAATAACAGTTTGGGTTATCTGCCCAAGAAACGAAAGAATGATTTCTCAACGTGCTCATCAGTCAACTATGCGGCATTTCCTGCTGGAGCAGGGGTATACCAGCCATGGTGTATCTCTACAGCCTTCTTTCTCCTAGCAAGACGTGACTTTCTGCGTGCTCCAGTGTTCCTATGCAGTGTTCCCACTTTTACCGCTTTATCGATCACTGAGTATGCCTCAGCAATTAGTTTCTCAATTGAGAAGATTTCTTCAGCTTGTGCATCAGGTTTTTTCCTCAGTACATCCAGTGCCTCCAAAACCTTGAGAAAAAGAACAAAAGTCAGCAGGCACTTCATGGAACATTATGAATCCTCTTAGAACAGGCTACAAAGCACATTTAATCAGAACTTTGCCCAAGTTGCTTACTTCTACCAATTTACTGCACATTACACCACTAAAAGTGCCAGAAGATGATAATAAAGGCATTGAAAGGAACAAAGCTGCAGATAGAGGGCACGATATCTCTTTCCTAAGGTTTGCTTACATTCCACACTACAGGAAAATTACATTGAGGAGAAAAAAATGAGAAAACATATCTGGGCTGGTGTCCATTCCCCAGCAAGTAACAGATATGATATTGTTTCTGCTTGTAATTTCCAGTTACATAGGCTGCATAGCACTACCAAACTCTTCTAAACACTAAAACTGTTACACATTCATCCATTCCTTCCCCTGGCCTCTAATTTCAGCAATGCTCCTTCAGCCTAATCAACGTGCAGAGTACCATCCATTAATGAGAACCACAGATAGTCAAATTGGCAGATCAAATATTTTGGATTTGAGATAAGCAATGACCACTAAACATATTAGTATCACACATACTTCATTGACATGGAAAAAAATTATCCAGCAAGATTAACTTTTGGTTCAATAACTCCATTAAGAGATATATAAAAACCATTACAAATAAGCTAATCTATTCTGCAAAGAGTGAAACTTGCATATGTTTGTGGCCTAGATTAGCTGAATTTAAACTCCAAAATATTGTCATAAGAACCTTGTGGAATTGCCAGAAATATTGGGTTCTTTTTTCCACACAGTCTTAAGTGGTAGCTCTCAACTCAAAGCGAAAGAAAGTTTAAATTATAGAACATACGTTCTCAATTTTTAGATCATTCACTACTAGGGATGCCATCAAAGGAAAAGGCCTTAATACATCATGAGCCCCCAACTTGAATCCTCTTTTCTATCTTTGTCATTAATCCAGATATAAACCACAATATATAGGATAATTAGGAGAACCTTAATGTTCAATTATGTTCGGTAAAGCACAGACCAACAAAATCTTTCCATCAAATTTTACATAATGCCCAAGTAGTACAAAAGGTTCATCCATATCAAAGTGATATAACAAAAAATGGTTGCAAAGAAATTCATTCATGCTACAGAAATCAGAGTCTCTTCTTACTCTATAATATTAGTACAGTCAAATTCCAGACTCAGCAATTAGTTATTGTCCAATTCAATGAATAGAGTAATTCCTTTCAACTACAAGTACAGTTTTGCCTTCTTTATTATTTCATCTTTAATCCACTCTAAATGGCATGGATGGTTGATGTAATAAGAGAGCATGTGAGAGAACCTTAGGATACATAAAATTCCAAAACTCAGCATTCCTACAATCCTATAAGCACAATAAAAATAACCAGTGTTAAGCAATCAGAGAAATAAATTCCACGGATAAGTACCTTCTTCATCCGGGTTCTTACTTCAGATTTCCTTGCTTTATTGTAAATTCGCCTTTTCTCAGCCTGACGAGCTCTCTTAGCAGCAGAATCAGCCTTCTTTTTTGGTGCAGCCTCACAAACAACAGTTCGACGAATGGGATTCTGAGTCATTGTGCTAATAGACAGACTACCTGAAACAGAAACCCCACCAAAAATACACCACACAACTCAAAACTCATAACCTCAATTTCCACAAAAAGCTTAATTCATCATCTAAATTTTGATTATTCATTAACAAAAAAAAAAAAATGGGGGACCAAAACTACATTTATACAATAGCAAAAAATCACTGAATTTGCAACAAGCTCGATTGAACTGCCAAGAACATCTAGCATAAAACAAGTAAAGGGCTTAAATGGGGTTTGCAAATGCCAACAAACCTAGAAACAGAAACTTAAACATGTCAACTACATCCAAGAATTTAGTGTGTTGCAATGAAATGATAAGAAGAAAGTTGCGTAAACAAGCAATGCTCTTTTTTCCCCCCCTTTTCCCCCCCAAACTTTTAATGACCCATCAGCTGAGAACTAAAATAGTTATAGAACTTTCACCGTATTTTCACATCTACAAAACAAAAAGAGAAATGGGTATTGCATAAAACATGATAACATGAAAATAAAAGAGAAAAGGGGTTACCTTTGGAGAAGAAATTGTGAGAGAGGTTGTTGGAGAAACTGAGAGTCTTAAAAGCACTGGAATTTTGATGCAAAGCATAAGAAGAAGAGTCGGCGCTGTTTCTGAGTGAAAGGCTTTTGAGCTTAGATTGAAGAGTGAAGCAGGAAGAAGACAAGCAACAGTTAACTGCACTCGCCATCTCTTTCCCCCTTTCTGTCTCTCTTACCAAAATGAAATTTGAGCTATATGTTTCTTCCGGCTATTTTGCTTATCCAATATCCATAGGCAGGAGAGGGAAAGCTTGTGTGGATTTTTTATGGTTCCTACTTTCCCCCTGCTGCCCTCTCAAAACACCGTCGTTTTGCAGGTCTTTGATGCTGTTCGGTCCCAGACCAAAAAATAAAATCGACCCAAATTATTTCAGTTTGGTTTAGTTTGATTTTCGTTATAATATAATTTGTATATTATAATTTGATTCCACAAATTAGAAGTCATAATTTTTAAATTATTCAAAAAATATTTATTTTCAAGAAAAAGTAAATGTTTATAATACCGAATATTTGATTCGTAAATAAACACATTCGAATCTTCTTTTCTCGAATAAAAAGAATGTACTTGATGTGTGAGGTTTTGAAAACTCTTTTCACATATTCTGATATATCTCATGGAACATAGTAAATTATTAAGTGCAAGCAGTTTGGTAAAATTTACAAGTTCTTTTTCACGTAAAGAAACAGTGATTATCTCAAAGATGACAAAGGCTTTTGTCTATAAGAAGCCCCATGATGTAAACCCAATGTGCTTGCAAGAACCTTAAAATCTTTCAGCTGTCATTACTACCGGAGCTGCTTCAGTATGTTTTCTTGTCAGATATGGACCTCTTTGAACAGCTTCTTGCAACTGCAAGAGTAGAAAGGAAAAGAATTGAAATATGTCATACAAGGTATAATGATTGCCATATACAATATGTTATGAAAAGGGTATAAAGTACGGTCAGCAAAGCACATCACTTCGTATGAATTTGGGGTCTCTTTTCACAGCACCGTAAAAGTTAAGTGTCATGCCATTGATTAACAGTTGACAGTACTGAAATGCAGAAGAAAATGGAGGCAGGATACACATCAGTTTATGACTAACCTTCCCAGCTATACCAGAAAGCGCAGGGTCGCTAACAAGTTTACTTGACATGAATGCTCTGTGGATTGCCTTGCAACATTTATATCTAGCCTCCATACCTGAATAAAATAAAAAGAGGTAAATTGTCACTTCCATAAGTCAAGCATAGACAATGTCAAACACAAATAACAACACAAAACAGGATACATGGACGTTTCGGATTTTTTTTTTTTTTAATGCTTAGAAGGTTAGACAAGAAATAATGATCAATCAAATTTTGGATGTATATGAAAGCTAGGGTTGTTCAAAAGAAAGAAGACACTATGATTAGACCTTCACATTCAATTTGGAAAAGCAAGGAGGTAATCTTTTATGATGCCAAAAGAAATTTACCTATTTTTGTAGTTTCAGTAGCTGGATCAGTCACCATGTTTATTATCTCCTGTTTTGAGCAAATCTCCATCAGGCACCAAGCTCGAGCTACTAACCCTGTTATCACTCTGTGCCCCTGTTATCAGCAAAAGCAATACCATGTTAATTTCTTGATGAATGGAATTTAGATTAATTGTTGAGAAGAATAACTCACTGCCAGACGAAATTCTGCAGCCTGTTGAAGAACTGATAGGAAAAGACCCTGCCAATCACGCAAAAACAGAAGTTAATAAAGCTTTTCTTTTTTGGAAAATATCAGTGAAGCTGCGCTGTGAATGATTATAATTGGCTTTCATGAAACATTTCATCATACAAAACAAAGACATACCACTAGTACCTTAGAGAAGAAAACATGGTAACTTTTTTCTTATGCCTACTAAATAAGTATTGATCACAGTCAAGGGACTGACATGAAACAATGTCCTTGAAAATAAAGGTACCAAAAAAGAGATAATACTCAAAAAATTGCTTACAGATGGTGTCAGCTTTGAACTTTCTGATGCTACTTCATAGATCAAACGTCGAAGGCTTTCTTCTGCATCACCGCTTAAGATAACACTATCCTCAGGCCGGTTTTCTCCCGTGACATTCGCCAATGCATGTAATGCAGCCTGAATTGTAATATAAAATCCCTCAGAAATATTAAAGTGAAGATGCAATCTGTAAGGTTCTTATGTAGAACACGCTCCATAAAAGATCAATTTCAAGACATAATTTGCCAGTTCAGTCATAATTTATACAAGTTACATCTAATTTTCATGTTCTGACAAAAGGGAATCAGCCCAATGAAAACCACTATTTCCAGTGAACTCCTTGGACATTTTAAATATTAGGGTGCAACATTTCTCAAGCTCCAAGAAGAAGCAACACAGGTTATGGCTAAAAGGACCATACAAATATCTGGAAGACAAACAAAGTTAATGGTCAAGAAAACAAGGGCAAGGGAATGGCTAAATGTCCGTTAATAATGAAACTAAAATAAATATTAAAAAAAATCCTTATTCACACATATGTCCTCTAATTTGAACCTCCAAGATCATAGAGAAACAGTCATGCATGCTGATGGGTAAATTAATCTAGATAGTTTAGGACAGCTGATGGACAATTGGGAGGTTATTTATGAACAGATTTGTACTGGTTTAACGACCTCTACATTAAGTCAGGTTGTTGACGAATCCACCAAAATATCACAAATCAGGATAACATAGAATCATGTGCATAGTTGTATTAATGATGTGTTTTCTGTTCTTAATCAACTGATTCAAAGAGCCTTCAGACTAATTCGTTATGTGCACTGAAGCATATCAGGCAAAATGAAATATAAGAAATTAAAATAGACATTCAAAAAGCAAAAGAATTTAATATGCTTACCAGCTGTTTACAACGTCCTTGCCGATCAAATGCAGCATGAACTATATGCCTTGCAGCAGGCGGAAAACTTGACAGTAGTAACACAGCTCCTTGGATTGCTAAAAGCATCAGAAAGTAGTTGGCGAGGAAGAAACCAGATATAAACAATAATCATTTCAAGATTATTAAACATGCTGGACAAGTTCTTCTTATAGTCCCTATCTTGGGATTTTTTTCCAATAAAAACCAAATGTGCAATGTACATTCAACCAGTTTGTTAAAGACATGATAAAGTATGTTAAGCCTCCAACTTAAAACCAATTGACAATAGATGGTGAAGCCCAACCATGATATAAGACCACAATGTACCCTAAACCAAACCCATGTTATTATAACATGGAGCATGTGCTTTGGGGCAGGTGTCTATACACGTGACAAGTAATTGAATGAACCTTTTTTGTTAAAACCATATAGGGAAATTAAATAATCAAATAGAAACTAGATCCAACATAAAGCAAACTGAACAAATTCTTAAGAACATAGTAAGAATAGGAATAAATTCGAAGTGAACTAGTGACAATATGAAAGACTATTACCGAAGCAAATTACTAAATCAGATGGTAGTCATTTGCAATTGCATAGCCTAATCAAATACTTACACGATCCTATTTGTCCAAGGGCTTCAAGTGCAGATTCACATTCATCTTTATCTTGACTGTCCAATAGGCCAAGTCTCACATCAATGGCTGAAATCACACCTTTGGCACCTGAATATAGAAAGAAAAAGAAACCTTAAGAAAATCACATATCCATATGCATAAAAATCCAGGTCAATTCTCAACACGATTTTTCCTTTTAAACTTGGTTATCACTTTTCTTGTACCAGCACTGTGAAAGTCAAACTTGGGAAACCTACAGGTGGGTGCAAGGTGCTAACACAATATTGTCTACAGTACCGAGGATTAAAAGGCCTAAATATATAATCACATGCAAATCCAATGAACACAAGAAAAACATTAAAAATAATAGCAATAATTGCAAGTTCAGTCTTTTACACTTCGAGCAGTGCTTAATTCTACGTGAAAGTAAGTTCAGAACTCCGAGGCATAAGCCTTACTCAGTTCATCAACAAACATGTATATGTTCTCCTTGGATAAAAGCCTTCCACTTATCATCATTGCTCTTGATCTTAGAATTCCTTCCATTGATGAGTTGCTATAAAATAGGGGTTACAGAAAAAACAAGGAAAAACTGGTCGTAAAGAAAGTAACAATTGTTTTTGTAAAAGGAAAAAAAAAAAAGAAAAGAAAAACAGATTGGGAAACAATTAATCCTCAAATACGTACCTGATTATAGAATGAAGTAATTGAAGGGTGGTCCTAGACAAGAACTCTGTACCATGCTGGATCTCAGTCAACTGCATATCTGTCTAGTCAATATTTCATACACAAATGCACATAGAATGACGTGTGTTTTGGGGTGGGGGTGGGGGGTAAATTGCTAACCTCATACAAGAGCTCCAAAGAACTTAGGGTTACAAGGGTATCATTTGAATTCCTGATTTCTGCCTCCAATAAACTGAGCAAATTTGAATTGTATATTACTGAAGCTACAGAGCTGGAAATAGAGAATAACTTCACTATCAATGATAAAACCCGTGCACGTCCCTGAAATAAGATTGGGAATACAACTACAAGTAAATTTCCAGAGAGCATATATGATTGTGAACCACATAATATGTAAAATTTTACAAGTGTTTAGCAGGGACTTCAAACTTCTAGCTACTGCAAACATTTAAAAATGATAGAAGTAAAATCCTTCAAGATAGACATCGACAAAGAGTATCTTTCTCAAAATAAACAAAAATTCAGACATCTTTTTGATGTTGATACAGTCAAAAGAAGCTACAATATCACCTAGTAAAGTAAAGGAATTGACTGATCAACTGATAGTTTTTCAATAATATGCCCATAAATATAGGAAAAAGATTTTGAAACCAACAGGGAAGACCCATGAGACCAAAAATGAAAAAAGTCAAACAGCACATAACAGAATATATCATACCAATGATGAACATCGTGATGCTAAGTTCCCAAGATGCGCAACTTCATTTATGTTAGCTGGAAAGATGATGCTCTCCATAAAGTTTCACAAAAATTGAAAACCATGAGTAAACTGAAACTATAACAATTTGATGCATTAATAAAATCTTAACCCCACAGAGAAAGTAATTGAAAATCAAGTCCTTACCATGCCTTCAGGAAACCGAGCTAAGTTCTTGATTGCATCAATTGCAGCAGTTGCAACTTGTTCATTGCTACAGGTGAGTAACTTAACATTATCGTATGCAAAAAAATGCTTTCAAACAACTAAATGGACATTAAAAGCAATAATATAGTTGGCATACAAGCACCAAGCAATCTTTAGACAAATAATAGAAATGCTAAAAGATAGCTAGCACGTTCTTCCACCACCCACTCTCCCTATCTTCATCCTCCCACCTCCCTCTGTCAACTGCAGCAAATGACTTCAGCATATACCAGATTTTAGTGCTCAAATCTAGAACATTTTTCCTTTTTTTCCCTGTAAAAAATCTAGAACAGTCTTTTATCCTCCACAGGACAGGTGCAAAAGAATATAAAAGCGTATTTCCTTCTTACAGGTTTGTTTATATAGTTTCCAGGTTGTTGTGCAATTACCCATCTCACAGAGGGGTGCAGAAGTATTTTCAGAATCCTTATTGTTAATACAATTTGATAGGGAAAAAATAAGCTTAAGTAGAAGTATTTTCAGAATCCTTATTGTTAATACAATTTGATAGGTAAAAAATACAGTTAGATAACTCCTATCAACTCAGTGGTTATGCTCTTCAAACTACTTTGAATAATTGCCAACTCCCAGGAGCAGTGCAAAAATATCTTTAGTAGCAAAATTTACGAGGCAAAAGAAAGCAGTAGGGTGACAATATTCTTCACACCATTATCCCCTCACACAGCATACAAAATTACACATTCAATTCCATTGTATATCATCGAATTTTTCAAGAATTTGTCATCTACTCCTTGAAACAAGTCGTCAAATTAGAAAGCAAAAAGAAGATTAGCAGAGAAGAACAACCAAACACAATCCTATACAGTTTGAAATCGCCGAAATCATCAAGTTCACGGAAACATCACAGATAAGAGACTTGGATGACATGTACAAAACTTATTGATTGCCCACCCAAAAAGAATGAACAAATTTTTTGTAATCACACACTAAGAGGGTCCATATGTCAACCAGCCATGGCAGATTCTCGGGTCCAATGAACACGAAAAAAGGGTATGCCTCTAGCCAATAATTCATAACCAGATTTTCCATTCATACATCAACTTTAAAATTTGTCAACACTCACATGCAGAAAATGACAAGAAAACAGGGAATATGACGAATTTCTTGCAAAAAAGAAGATAAATCACAAACAACGGAAGGCCTAGTTTTCAAGGCACACAGTGTTAGATTCTTACCCATAAATTAGGCAGTCCAGTAAGAGTGGATATAGATCATAGTCAATAATCAGCTGTATGGCAGATATAGATTTGTCATCAAAGTTCTCTAAAAAGGATGAAACCTGGATGAAGTTGTCAACATTCAAAGAAATGTTAGTTTGCAATGGTATATTAATTTTGTCTCAACACACATGTCCTGCTTTGCTCATAGAGTCCCACGGCCATATTAGTTACAACAAATCAAGCAACATTCTTATTCTGCTTGGCAAATCTTAACATCTGCCAGTCCCTTCCATCCCTAAAAGAAAAATCTCATAAGGGACATGGAAATAACAGTTGTGCAGGAACCACTAGGACATAACTTTTATAGACATTTGATTCTTAGCACAGCTACAAGGAGGAAATCTTTTACATAAGAATTCAACTTAGTAAGTGAAAAAACTATAAAAGAAATAAATGAACAATATTTAGAGGGATTGTGCACATACCGTTTTGCATGCCAAACAACGAACCATTTGAGAATCTGCCTTAAGGCCAACTTGAAGGAACGGCTGAAGAAACAGCAAAGATATAGCTTCAATCTCATTGTAGATTTACAAGCATAGATAATGAAGAGACTATACAATCTGAACTGTTCAAATGCTGCTCCAGATTAAGTTATTCAAGATTTTTAAAACATGTCAAAAACTGCGCTCATTTTGAAGTATTCAAAACTAAAACATCAAATACCAAGTAATAATTGCTAACAACTCGACCCTATCTTCAAAATGTCAGAAAATTTTCCTAACACTAATACTATCCAAAGGTTTTCATTCGCCCAAGGCAACACAACAATGAACATTAAATTTTAATCTAATCAATAGCTCACTACAAGTGACAAACAAGCAATTAATTTACTAAAGACGAAATGCATACCATGTATTGTGGAATGAGTGAGCCACCATACTTGGTCTTAAAAACCCTTTCCAAACAATCAGCCAGAGTATTTTCCAGGCCAGGCACATCAGCTTTGGTTTGCAAAGCACTGCAAAAGAGTTAGTAAAAGTTAAAGCCCAATATTTAAGTTGAAAACTTAAAACCCATTAAGCTAAAACCAATTCCCACTATGAAAAGTGATTCCTTTTCTCATGAAAACAACCTCAACGCAACAAAGTTTATAGTTTGCATCACATATATAAACATTTAGTATTGCTAAACTTGAAATTCCCATTAAAGAAATATCCAGGAATATCCAGAAATACCCAAATTAATAAAAAAAATGACCCCAAAATAAATTTAAGTGAAGTAAAAAGGGGAATAAAAAAGAGTCAAAAGGGGGCTGGGTACCTGATGATGACAGGGAGAGGGAAACGGTCAAGAAAATCTTTTGTGGTGGCGTCGTTTTGAACACCAGGGTGATGAGCGAACTCAGAAGCTGAGTCCAGCAAGTGAGTCGGATCGTCTACAGAGAACTCTTCATCCATGGCTGTGTAGCTTTGGATTTCTTTGTTGAGTCAAGTGGCGGTGACAGAGAAACAAAAAAGAAGAAAGAGACTGGCAGAGCAAAAGTGTACGGAGCCGCGTGGCAGAAACGTTAGTGAAACATGGGCTTCTTTAGTGATGACGCGTGCCCAAAATACCTTAAGGCCAACACGGTCAAGAGCCAAGCCAAGTCACTGGGAATAGCGGTCGCTTCTTTTCTGCTCTCCTCTTTACTTTTCCTTTCTTTCTTTTTTTAACAAGGTAAATATCTCTTTCTTTAATGAATTGAAGTTTGACATTCACTATTGAAATGCAACCACTTATTGAAATAACTGGAAATTGTTATTATACAGTGACTGTAGCTCTTAGTCAGAAGACTAGATATCAAGTGAAAGTTCAATATTTACTTCTGAACATTAAGTGTCTCAAAATATGATGAATGGCAAGGAGGAATATCTGTAATTTTCAGGTAATCAAAGCTAGCTAAGTTCTGTTTAATGCCACCACATTAAGCTGACAGAATTTTTTCTGGACCTGTCTCTTCACCGGGGGCAGCAGCAGCTTCATTTCCTTGAACTTCAGCTGCTATAGGTTCTCGAGGGCACTTCTTTGCATTGTAAAAGCAGATGAGTCGGTGAAGTTCTGTCTTTCCTAACGAATGAATTATGAGGAAGGCAAAAGCTATAAAACACAATGAAAGACATGTAAAGTCAGCTCCTCTTGTATATGGGGATATACCAGCAAGCGACATCGAATAGCATGACAAGTAAAGTAGTAGCGCTGCCAGTGTGATCCCAAACAAGCCATCTGGTACGAGAAGACCAATTATGGTGGCTGCAAAATAAAGGGTCAGGTACACTAAGAAAGTTTGGAATGTTCCAATCATGGTGGCCGTCCCTGCTGCAGCACCCGGCGATGGTCCTCCATCAGTCCTATTATTTGTAACATTGGTGTTGATGGCGTCATTATTGTACTGACGAAAACTACCAGGAGGATTGTATATAATTTGGAAGGTAGCTGCTAGAATCAGCCCAGCAACCACTAGCGTAGCGCTGAATACATCGCCTGAGATTCTCATTCTATAGCGTTTGATATACACTGCTAATCTTACACCAAACCATGTCTTTGATCTTAAGAAACCAGTAAGCCTTTCAGTTCTTTCAATTGATGAAGCTGTTACAACTGCAGTGCGGCGCCTTAGCATTTGAAGAACTACTCTTCTATGCGATTGGTTTTGCAGTTGCAGGATCTGTGAAGCCTTTGCACCTTTACAATTCTTTGCATTTATTTCAGCTAACAACTTAATGGCCTGCATGATCGTGCACAAAAACACCGATTTATGGAAGAGAAATTAATTATTACTGCAAAAGGAAAAAAAAAGATCAAATATATATAAAAAAAACATATTCTAATCCGTAGAAGAATAAATTTTGTTGGTATATAAATATAAACTCTTGCTATGCTTTCTAGTTGTTGCTATGATTGTCCATGCCACTGAGTTAGTTTGTCTTAATTAATGGTGATGTTAGTTGATAGATCATGTGGCAATGGGTCTTTACTTTGCATGGTTGTTGAACAAAGACTTATAGTTGAGTGTGTTTCTGAATGGGTATTGATTTATTGGTTAACTGAAATCATGGGTAGCCAGGACCATGCAAGACACAGAAACAGAACATTTCCCAGCCTCTGTTTCTCATTCTTACTGGATCCTAGCTAATTGAGGTTGAATTGATGCATGTTAGGGGACGCTTATCTTATGGGTTTGGTGGCGTAAGCCTGTTTGGGAGGATTTTGTGTATAAAGCCTGTCTGGATGGCTAATTTCTGTATCATGACCCAGGGTGAAGGGAGCTCAGCTTGGAACCTTTTGGGGCTAGATCCTATACTCTGGTGCCACTTTCAGTAATGAAATTACCACACCTTTCTAAAAAACAAAAAATTGTTGATAGATCATGCAATTATGTAAAGTAGCCATGTTTTTCTTCCAAGATGAGGATCCAATCTAGAATCCCAATTTCACGAAATTAAAAAAAAAAAATTGCAGAAGTATAAGACATGCCTGAATTTGACTATTGGATACTGCAATGTCCAATGCAGTGTTTCCTTCCTCGTCCTTCCAATTTGGAATGAATTCCAACCAATCTAAGGCATCTTTGTGGCAAATTCTCTGAAACCATCTTACCAGAACTTCAAGAGCTTGTAACATGTCTGATTTAATGGCAATGTGCAAAACAGTCTCACCTCGAACCGTCACATCTTCAATAGACTCTGGGCAAGCTAATAGGAATTTAGCCACGAAATTGAGGTTCCCATTCTTGATAGCATAATGTAAAGGGGTCAAGCCCCCTCTTCCTTTGACACGAACTAGACCAGCATCAGCGTGTAGAAATAAAGACACCAACTCGAAATGCCCATTGATGAGGGCAAGGTGCATGGGGCTAAACCCAGACTTGTTCAATTTTTTGCTAAAGGAAGGTATCAAGTTCATCATCTCCATTGCAAAACGAGTTTGTCCAAACGAAGCTGCTATATGTAGAGGAGAATCTACAAACATTTTCTCGTCAATCCGCTTCAAAACATTATCATCTTCCCAAATTAGTTCATACAAGGCATCTATATCACCCACTTGAGAGGCCTTAATCAAGCGATCATCCATTCTAAAGACAGTTTGAGAATTCTCACAAAATTGGAAGTAAAGCAAGGAATAAGAACATAAAACATGGAGAACTGATCAGAATAAAGAAATATGGAAGAGAAAAGACTGATAATAACTACCTGGGCTTGGGTCTGCGGAGGACCTTAAATCGCAACTTTATGACTTCAAATCATCTGCCACGTTAAATTTTAGCAACTTCAGAGACAAGCAAAAGGAAACTCGTTTCTTTTGCTTGTATCTTTCTCACTTCTGATGAAAGTGAAGCTTGTCAAACCAAACGCAAGATGAATGAAGGGAACACCGGCCAAGACTTCATGGGAAAATGAAACCTGACATCACATTTGACTTTGTCATGTCCATTGGTCTAAGTTTTTTGCCAGGACTTTCCCTGTCAATTAGTAATTAATGCAAGTTATAGTATTTTAGCAGTCATGAGTTGAAGTTAAAAATGTGGTCTCAGGAGATTATAAGATTTCAGGACTCACTTATTTCCTTAACTGGTCTCTTCTGCTCTTTATGTGGAAAACAAAACTCAGTACCCATCATTTTTTAAATATGGATTCAAAATTTTTTTTTAAAATAGTGTTATAATTAAAATAATAATGATAATTTTATTAGTATTGTTAATAATATAATTAATAGAAATTTTCAACACTTCAGTCTACTTGTATAACCATGGATCTGTCTAGTTGCTTAGCTAAGCAAGCCAAGAAAGTCAACTCTAAGTAATTAAACTTCGAACGGTCTCTTGCCAACAAAAATAAAAAGTCATACTCCATCTTTGACTTTGAGTTTTCAAATTCAAAAATAGTCCATTAACCCATTCAAATTCAACTTTGAATAAAAAGTCATACTCCATCTTTGACTTTGAATTTTCCAATTGGTTGATTAATTGGTTATCTTTGATATTGGTTTCATATGATTAAACAGCAATGATTGGGATGAAAGAGAGATTTGAAAATAATACAGAAAAACAGGGGAAGCAAGAAACACGTAGCAAACGAATAGAAATTATTATTCAAAAGAAGAAATACAGAAGAAAAGTCACAGCTATGACTAAAAGTAAACAAACACCAATGCCAAGTGCTTTGAACTTAGAAAAAAGCAGTAGAGATGAAAAGATTTGAAGTGATAAGTTGAGTTTACCTTGTATTATGTTTGTCTTAAAAAGTTAACTTAATGCAACTCGATATTTTATGAAAATATCAAAAAAGAAAAGAAAAGAAAGGATTGTAAGTGTTTTGGACAAGATTGTTACCCAGAAGAAGTCGAGAGAGAAAGCAATTGAGATAATTGTATGAGGGGGCAGTAGGTGTAGCATAAGGTTTGACATGCAGTCATGCATGTTTTTGTACATATAGCACAATTGAAGCAAGCAATTAGCAAAATTGAGAAATATAATTGGAGGAAAGATTGCTTTACAGTTTTCTCACAAGTTCGCCAATTTATAGAGGGAATCAAATTTTCATAAAATGCCAATAGCTAATTTTGGCTACTAACCTTTGCCAAACCATATTGCATTCAACTTGTTTATGCTCAATCTAACAATGATTTGTAGTTTTGTGGGGTAAACTTTACATTTCAAATGTTGAATTCAGATCATCTGACCAGTGACCACCGCCAAGATCTTGATATTTGTTTGGCATTTGTTCCAAATATTATGATGTAACAAAGTAATTATAGTCCTTCGCAACCACTTCCTGAAATATCCTACCAAAAAAACACATTCTGAAAAAAAACTGGAAATTGTTATTACTGTGACTGTTGCTCCCAGTCAGACTAGTAGATATCAAGTGAAAGTTCAATTTTGCTTCCAAAAATTAGTGTCTCAGTATATATATATATGATGAACGACAGGGAGGAATATCAGTTATTTTGAGATAATCAAAGCGAGCCAGGTTTTCTTTAATGCAACCACATCATGCTGACGGATTTATTTCTGGACATGTCTCTTCACCGGGGGCAGCAGCGGCTCCACGTCTCTGAACTTCAGCTGATAAAAGTTCTTCAGGGCACAGCTTTGCGTCGTAGAACCGGATCAGTTGCTGAAGTTCCATCTGTTTCTTTTTTTGAAAAGCACAGAATTTCCTACTGTATACCGATAAAATGTTGTAAACAATAGAAAATAATAACCAAGCCAATATAGTACATATTACGGGAGCGACACTGGAAGATGGGGATATGATAAGAATCGACACATAATAGCACAATGCCAACCACGATAGTAGCAATTTCAGTGTACGTCCAAAAAAGTCATCTGGTACGAGAAGACTAATTACGTTCAACGCAAGATAAAGGGTTAAACTGTTGCACACTGAGAAAAGAGTGAAGTCGCCTCCACTCATGATGACTGTTCCTGCTTCAACATCGCGTAATGGTCCTCCACCAGTACTGCTATTTGTAACATTGGTTTTGATGGCACCAATATTGTCCTGATGAACACTACCAGGGGGATTGTATATAGTTTGGTAGGTGGCTGCTAGTATCAGCCCAGCGACCACGAGCAAAGCATTAATTACATCGTCAGAGATTCTCATTCTACAACGTGCGATATATATCGCAAATCTTTCTTGAAACCGTGTCTTTGATCTTAAGACAGCAGTAAGCCTCTCAGTACTTTGAATTGATGAAGCTTTTACAACTGAAGTGCTGCGCCTTAGCATTTTAAGAACTTCTCTTCTATCCAATTGGGTTTGACCTTGCAAGATCTGTGAAGCATCTTCACCTTTACTGTTCTTAGCCTTTATTTCAGCTAACAATTGAATGGCCTGTATGAATCGTACACAAGAACCCCGATTCATGGAAGAGAAAATAATTATTATTGCAAGAAGGGAAAAAAAGAGAGAAAGAAATTAGAAAAAAAAGAAAAGATCAAATATATAAAAATGCATTTTCTAATCAGTTTGTTGGTATATAAATATCAACTCCTAGTCTCCTACCATGCTTTCTAGTTTTGCTATTATTGTTCATGCCACAGAGTTAGTTTTTCTTGATTAATTGTGAGCAATTTTGTAAAGTAGCCATATTTTTGTTCCAAGAGGAGGATCAAAGCTAGAATCCTGATTAGTTTCACAAACTAAAAAAAATGCACAAGTATACGAACATGCCTGAATTTGCATATTGGATACTGCAATATCCAGTGCAGCGTTTCCTTGCTCATCCCTCCAATTCGGAATGAATTTTTTCCAATCTAAGGCATCTTTGTGACAGACTCTCTGCAACCATCCGATGAGAACTTCAAGAGCCTCTAACATGTTTGTTTTAACAGCAATGTGCAAGACAGTCTCACCTCGAACCGTCACATCTTCAATAGACTCCGGGCAAGCTAGAAGAAAGTAAACCATAAGATGGATGTTTCCGTGCTTGGTAGCATAATGCAAAGGGGTCAAACCCCCTCTTCCTTTGACACGAACAAGACCAGGATCAGCATGCACAAATAAAGACACCAACTCGAAATAACCATTTAAGAGGGCAAGGTGCATGGGGCTAAGCCCTGACTTGTTTAACTTTTTAGTAAAGGAAGGCATCAAGTTAATCATCTCCATCGCAAAACGACTTTGCCCAGAAGAAGCTGCTATGTGTAGAGGAGAATCTACGAACATTTTCTCGTCAATCGGCCTCAAAACATCCTCCTCCTCCCGAATTAGTTCATACAAGGCATCTATATCACCCACCTGAGAGGCTTGAATCAAGCGATCGTTCATTGTAAAGACGCTTGAAAATTCTTGAAATGTTGGAAGTAAAGCAAGGAATATGGATATAAGACTTAGAGAATTGACCAGAATATAGAAATATGGAAGTGAATGGCCTATCACCAATTAGCAAGGCTTGGCTCCGCAGAGGAACCTATTGTGAATTTATAGCCTTAAAACCTTGTTAATTTCTAGGAACCTTACCTCATTTCTTTTACTGCTCTCTTTCTCAGATGAAAGAAACAGCGGTGTAGTTTGCTGATGAAAGTGAAGTAGGGCCCGGCCCCGTCCTGTGCTTTGCTTCCCATAACCATTATTTATAGGCTAAATTTCTTTCTGGCAAGACGAAGGAAACATCGGTGTAAACTTCTGATGAAAGTGAAGTAAACCTAGTAAAAGTTGAACCAAAGGAACATCGTTGTCAACTTCAGACAAAACAATTATACTTGTCTGCATCAAAACAGAAGGCAATAGGAAGTCGTTGATTGTTGTTCCATCCCGGTCCCTTCCGAATACAAATCGTCTGCCCCTGTTTTGTGCACCGTTTAATACCCCTCTTATAATTTGATGCCACGTGTATGATAAGCTCTTATTTGTTAACGTCAGCTGATAGGTCATTTGCACTGCGGTTACGTGTAACTCCAATCTTAGATAACATCAACACTCTACAGCCTCATCAAATGTTTCATCAAACTCAATGAACATTTATACTTAAGATTGGACGCTGATTGCAATAAAAGTATACTTGTCAAAATGAGCTTGGCACGTTAGGTCGATTCATTTTTTATTTAATATAGAGTAGGTTGAGTTTGAATATTTAAATTCATATTTAAATCGTGTTTAAATGGATCAACCTATCAAATCAATGGGCTAGGATGGATTGAGGCAAGCTAGCTCTATGAATTAAAAAAATTAATAATTTTATATATTTAATTATATAAAATTAATAATTTAGTTACTAATAATATTATTTATTTTATATTATTTTAATGTGTTTAATATTTACTTATCAAATTAATAATTTTAATTTATGAATTAAATCATAAAATAATTTTATTAATAAAAAATTTATTACGTAAAATTATAAAAATGAATTTTTTTGTTTAAAAAAAAGAAATATGCTGGCCCAACCCAACTCATGGGCTAGCAAGAGGTAGGTTGGGTTGAGAATTTCACAGTCTATATAAAAAATGGATTGACCCGACCCGATCCATATTTTTTCAATCCACAAGGGCTAGGGTCAGGCTAGCCCATATTGACAGGTATAAAACAGGAGTATGAGAATGTTGATGGGCATGATAAGAAAGAAGAGCAAAGACAAGCATTATCTGTAATAAGATTGAGGTTAATATCTAACCAGGGGCAACCCAATAAGTTCAAAAACTTAAAGTAAAATATTCAAATGAAGTTTTTTTTATATTAAAATTTTATTCTTCTAGTATGCAAAATTTTTAATTAAACTTTTATAATTAAGTTCTTCTAATATTTCTTTTTCAATTGATAATATAGTCAATTCATTTAATCTTTCTTGAGACATTGTTGATTTTAAATAAGATTTTATTAATTTTAGTTTTGAAAAACTTCTTTCTCCTGAAGCAACACTTACTGGAATTGTTAACATTATTTTAAAAATATTTAACTATTATAATTATCTTATATTTTTTCAATGGCTAATATAAAATCAACAATCAAAATTTTTAATTGAAATAAATCAACTATTACATAAAATAAAAATAATATAATGATATAATATAAATCTAAATTAAAGTAAAAAAATCTGTAAATATTAGAACAATAGTACCTAATTGTGAAATGCTTATTGTAAACCGCAAATGAGACTCACAACTTTATGAAAATAATAAAAGAATAGACTTCTTGTGTATTTTTTTTAAAAAAATTAAAATTAAAGAAAAAAAGAGCAAATGAGAAAGGAAGATTTCAAAAGTAGATATTATATATTGAAAAAATAATTGGTTTTATGTATAAGAAAAAATAACGGTTGGAAATCATTAAATACGTTGATTGAAAATAAGAGAAATAAGTGAGAAAAAATATAACTGTTGAAAATAATTAAATACATATGACTGTTAATTTATTGAAAATAAAAAAATATAATTGAGAATTAATAGCATTCAAGAAATAAAGAAGTAATAAAAAATTAAAATTTATTAGGTACATAATTAAAAAAAAGTAAAAGAATAAATAATTTTATAAATAAATTTTTATTTATATATATATTTTTAATTTTTATATATTTTAATATAATTAATTATATTATAATTATTATAAAATTATAAATTTTCCTTAAAATTAAAACCTCTCCAAATTGAGAACCTAAAACCTTGCTTGGGTAACTTCACCTAAGGGTCGGCCTTGTATCTAGCCGCCCTTAAAGAATAACAACAAACGTCATCAACACTGACGCTAATAAACCAAAATTTATGAAACACGTGGTATCAAATTATAAAAGGAGCAGGGCATAAAATGGGGCAGACGATTTTCACTCGTCCCTTCCCAAGCTTGGCTTTTAGTAATCATTATTTTTCCTCGTAATTAAAGGCTTAAACAATGATAACATGCAATAACATTTTTTTATTTGTTTCAGGCCTTTACCGGGAAGCTTCTTTGCAATAAATAGATATATATAAGGTCAAAGCTTTCTATACGTAGCTTTTCAACAACCATAGCCATTTCTTTTAAGATTATTGATTTTATGCATTAATAGTAAATTTTGCAAATATTGTTAAATGTTAATGGATATTAATTTACACAAATATTCCTCTATCATCATACCAGTTACGTACCAAGTGGTTCTCATATTATTTTTCAAATAATTAAGTTCATTTTTTTAATATATTTTATGGAAGTCTGAATAGGAAAGGGTTTTTGAAATTTAAACCTCATACTTCATAAAGAAGGTGATGTTTTCATCTATGTCTCCTGTGCCCAAACTGCTCTTTTGGATAGCAAATTAAGTGTTCTTAGCAGTTATTAATTACTCCATTGGAAGCAATGCTAGCTTTCAACAGAAGAAACTTACTAAATTATCATAAAAACAAAAAATCAAATAAATCTGTCTAATTAATTGAAGCCATTTTATCCCAAAAAACAGAAGAAAAAAATGGCAAAGACAAGTGACTTTCTGGCCTTTGCGGCAAATCCACCAACCAAATATTGCTTTACAATCTCTTTTTCATTCCCTTGACCCTATTTCTCTTATATTTTCTGAAATTTCAAGCCCCAGTAACCCAATTCCTTTAAGGCTTACAGCAGAGAGTTATATCATGGAAATAGGCCTAAGATACAGAGTATATGCAGAATTGAGAGAAACAAAGCTGAGTATGAAGAGTGCAAAGCAACAAGAAAGTGAAGAAATTGAATTTAAGCAAGCCCCAACAAAGAAACAAGTGAAGTTTAGTTCAAGTTTGGGGAGTTCTAGGAAAGGGTCCTCCATTTTGACTCAATCAGTGCTTTATTTTTCAGCAACTTTGAGGAAGGAGAATAGACAGCCAGTTATGAATGGGATTGAATTGACACCGCCAACATCGAAGAATTGGTCGAAAAGGAATGGGGTTCCATTGTCAAATTCATCCAAAGCCATGATCTTTTTCTCCTTGTGTTCCAAATTGGAAGAGGAAGTACCTAAAAATTGGAAAGGGATTGAGAGGAAGGAGACGAAGCTCAATTGCATTCAAAGCCATGATCTCTTTCTCTTTGTGTTCCAAATTGTTGCGTTTTTTATGGATCAACTCGAAATTTTTAGTCTAAACTTTAACTTAAAATTCCAAGTGTTATTGCTGGTGGAGAAGTGTTATTGCTGAAAACGTTGGTTATAACCCCACTAACCTTATTGCGAGTGCGGGTGTTAACTCTCGAATGGCTCATGTTTGGCGCAACATTACTTCTCCTCTTTCTCCCAACAATGTCCATTATAACTCTATCCACGCAGGACTAAGCTTCATTGTTGGGGATGGCCGCAACATTTCCTTCTGGCATGATGTGTGGCTTGAGGACTCATCCCTAAAAAATGAGTTCCCACGCATTTACACGCTTGCTGAAAATAAACAAGGAACCATCTATGACTTTAGGGCTTGGCAAAATGAGGAATGGATTTGGAACATACAATTAAGAATAAGATTATTTGGTTAGGAAGAGAGACAATGGACTGATTTCTTAAGGAAAATTAATGAGGTTACCCTTGCTAGAAATTTGAAAGACAGAGTTATTTGGAAGGGATTCCCTAATGGTATTTACTCTTCTAAAAGCTATTGTAGGAGCGTCTATCATGGAAATCCGACTAACATACGGATCTGGAAAACTGTCTAGGAAGGCCTCGCTCCACCAAATGTTGAATTCCTTTGCTTGCTGAAAGTTGGAAAATTTGGGCTACTTGGTGTCGCATCTGGGGCATCTCCTAGGTTGCCCCTGCTAATGCATGGGATTTTTTGAGCATTTGGATTGATCTGGTTCAGGACGCAGCTAAGAATAAAATATGGAGAATGGCTTTCTTTGTTATTAAATGGTCCATATGGCTGTTCAAGAATGAAATGGTTTTTAACGGCAAATCTTGGGACGAGCTAAAGTTGATGGATATTATCAAAACTCGAATTGCCTACTGGTCGAAAGCCCGATGGGATAATCCTTGTTTGTCCTTTCTTGACTTTTTCAAAAATCCTGAACTTGGGGTTGTTTTTTCTAAGAAGAAATTTGTTAAGAAAAATCTTGAATGGATTAAACCAGCTCTTAGTGAGTTAAAATTTAATGTTGATGGAGCAGCAAAGGGATGTCCTGGGGAAATTGGTATCGGGGGAGTCCTCAGAGATTATGAAGGCAGAATTAAGTTGCAATTTTCTAAGTCAACCGGCTGGGGTGATTCTAACTTGGCTGAACTGTTGGCTATCAAAGAAGCCTTTCTCTTATTTGCAACCTCTCCTTAGGTGAACTCTTGTCTTCTCATCATTGAAAGTGATTCCTCCAATGCTGTTAAATGGATTTTGAAGCCTGAGGAATCCCCTTGGAGGTTCAACAACATTATCAGATAGATAGAGAACCTCAAATCTAAAGTTGGATCGTGGATAATTCATCACTTTCCAAGATCAGGTAATAATTTAGCTGACAAGTTGGCCAAAGGTGGCATTGGAAGAACAAGTGATTTTTTTATCTTTAATTCTTAATTGTGGCTGCTGCATTGGTTTCTGCTGTAGTTTGCCATCTGCCTTCTCGTCATGCTACCTTGATGATCTGCCCCTCTCTCTTTGCTTGTTATGGTCCTCAATTGTTGATCAAGGGTTTTAAAAGATTTTGATGTTTCCCCTGTTTTATTTCATTTTGCTGTCTATGTTAGAAGTTGGTTATGCGGTTTGTTGTTTGTCTTCTTGCTTCCTGCAGTTGTTTGTTTTTCTTTGGCAGGACTTCTCTTCTTGTGTGTCTCTGTTTTGAAGGTCTGTTGCAGGAATGTTGTATGCAGTATGAACCTTCATCTTTCTGGCCTTTTGCCTCGACCGATTCATGATCAATAGATTCCAATTTTCAAAAAAAAAAAAACTTTAACTTTAAATTCAAAAAGTCGAAGGATGAAAAAACTCTAAATTATTTTAAATTCAATTTGTAATTCTCTTTTTATTTTTTCTTAAACCCTAAATCAAATGATTTAGTTTGTTTAGAAACATAATGTTTCTTCAACAAATTAGGAAGAAGGTAATTAAGTTTTTTTTGTTTTAAATTCTTAATTAATTAATCATCTATGGACATATGTCTAGGTAAAAAAGTAAGTACATAAATTCAATTTTTAACATTTAATATCACATTATTTGTCAGTGACAATGATATAATCAAAATGTCACGTCAAATTATCACGTGATAGATGATATGGTATAAAAATGTCACATATACCGTTGACTAACGGAAGTTAATTAACAACTAGAGAAAGGAGTTTATTTTATTTAAAATAAAATTTCAAAGACCTATTTAAACGTAATAAAAAAATAAAAGTTGAATTGACTTTTTTAATATAATTTGGAGGTTTGTTTAGATATTTAGTTTTTTTTAGATAAGTAAGAAAAAGAAAATATCTAACCATAAATGAATGATGAAATATCTCATTAATTTGTTGAGATTCATTGAATATAAGGATGAAGACAAGCTACATATTGGAACGGGAAAAAAAGCTGTCTTAATTATTTAAAAAAATTTTCTGATACTACAAAGAGCCAAGACCTTGAGACAAGTAAAAAACAAACTATACTTTGAAAACCTCACAATTGGCATCTTTCCTTACAAAACTTCCAAGTTCCAGCTTTTAATGCTTTGGAATTTTGGTTGGTTTGCTCGTTTTCCCATTGAAATCTTTATATTTCGAACTCCCAAAATATTTCTTTCCTTGTCAAAAAAAAAAAAAGAAAAAGAAAACAACAACCACAAGATGGGGGCAGGCGGCTGTGCCCACTCCATAGCAATTATCATCTCAAAGCTTTGCACCAATTTGGTTCATGGCGTGCTCTGCTCTTCTCATGCATGCAAAAGTCTGGGGGGCCTTTCAGAACTGCCTTCCAAATTACTTAAAATGCTACCATTTTGATTGCTTTGCCAATCATTCCACCCATCACGTGCTCAATTCCAACCTTAATATAACCAAAGATGCTGCTCAGACTCATCATAACCAAAGATTTTCTTGATGCTTTCCACCTCGCAAAAAACAAACAAACAAACAAACAAGCACCTTGCTTTCTCTGCATGGATAATTGTACCCTATATATCTCTCTGAAACAATGTTGAAGAGTTTCAGCCAATCAAGCTGATCTTACATGTTTGTCACTTGTGTTTCGGATTACATGTAGCTCCAGAATAAGCACTTGTGTAATGTTGAAGAATGGGTACAAAAGCATTGTTGATGATAAAGTTGGATAGAAGATCTGCCAATCTGACTGCCAATTGGATAACAATTCATGTCTTTTCTCTTTTTTTTAAAAAAAAAAACAATTATTGAGTCTTGTTCTTATAATCATTGTTACAAAAGGTTCCATTCCTACCGCTGCAATAGTCTTGTTTACCAAAAGGATGCATTAAACTTACAATTTATATCTGCATCTCATCTATATTGTATATCTAATTATGCTCACTTGAATTAAGTCCAGGATGCCAATTGACTAACAATTGCTCAAAGGAGAAAGGCTCTATCTAGCAAAAAGTAGATAAGGATACATCCTCCTTAATGAAAAATTGCTTACTATTTTGTTATTAAAGAGGAAAAATTATGAATACCTTTTAAATTATCACTTATTATATCAATTTATTGATAAGTGATCAAAAGTCGAACTATGGTAAATAGTACTATTCTATTTATATAACTAATTGAATTTATATATATATATATATATATATATATATATATATATGTATATACATGTATATTTTATTGAAGGGGAAAGTTTTTTAATCTTTTTTATGACAAGCTCATATCACAAGTCTTGGCTGATGAGTTTGGATCAAAATGCATGACAAGAAAATAGGGAATGCAAAGATTAGAACTTATATCTACCTGCCGCAAGAATGAACCACTCAAGCATATTATGTTTGTGATCTCCGAGCTGCTTATTATCACATCCTATATATTCTTTGCAAGTATAACAACCCTATCTATTTGTATAGGCACTATTTTTTTTTTTTTTGCAATTCTATAAATTAGTTTATATAGATTTGAGATATTGGAGGCAAATTAAGAATTTATACATTAATAAAATACAATTATGCTTAAGTGTAAAATACAAACCTTTATTAAAAGCTCTCTATTTAATTTTTTTTCATTTTTTTCTTTTATCAAAAAAACTCTCCACTTCAAACAGAAAAGGGGCAATGTTTTGATCTTGGAAACAAGTCAGTTCTGCTTCTTCCAGTGGTAAGCTGGGAAAGATCAAGTTCATCCAGCAAGAAGCCCTTCTCTCATAGCAACCCCTAATTTTAAAAAGAAGCTGCCCATCTTCTTGGCAAGATAGAAAAATTGAGGAGTATTTATTTATTGGGGGATTGAATGGAAGCTGCAGCATCTCTTCACTCATAGGAACCAATAGTCACACGTGGTGGATCCTACTTTTTGATAAGATATTTTGTTTAGGTGTTTTCAATTATTTGTTTACGTGTTCTCAGTATCTAATTAACAGTATTATAAATATTTAAATATTTATTTTAAGGTTTTTTTTATTAAAATATTATTTTAATAATAGACAATTCATTAATTACAAAGTAGTATATGTATAACCTTAACAACAATTTATAAGTAGGGTTTAACATTTGTCAATTTTTAATATTATTGATATTTTTTTTGTGCAAATTCCTTTTATTATTCAAGTTTTCATAAGGCGAGATACAAATTTAAGATGTTGAAGTCAAAAGAAATTTTGAATTTTTTAGTATTTTTTTATTTAAGTCTAAATCTTAAAGATTTAAATCTATAAAAAATTGTTTATCATGTTTTCACCAAATAAATAAATAAATAAAAATAAGTTTGTAGTAATTGGATAGAATAAAACTTAAAAAAGTATCTTATAATGATATAGTATATCGATTCGTATAATTTTTTTTTCATAGTACAATATCTATCCCATATCGTATTATATTAATAATTATGATTTTAACTCAAAATTATTCTGTTCTAGTTAGCTTGCACAAAATGCCTTAAATATTTTTCCCATAATCTGTTGAAGTACTCTGTTTGGCCATCAGTCTAGAGATGATAATTTAAAAACCATGTGTGCATGTCCTTCACAGTACCAAACTTTTGGACTAGAATGAAGGTAACGTATTTAGAGAAGTAATCCACCACCATTAGGATGAAAGTTAGATCTCCAACTTTCAAGAGGCCTGCTAAGAAGTTAAGGGAGATAATATCTCAAAGTTTGATGGGTATTGGTAAAGGTTCAAGCATTCTCGTCAGCTTTTGTCTCCTCACTTTGTTCTATTGACAAATGAGACATGTCTTCATATAATCCATTACATCCTGTTACATATGGGGCCAATAGGAACCTTGTTTCAATGGAGCAAAGGTGCATTGCCAACTTGGGTGGCTTACCCAAGAAATATTGTGACACTTTCGCATTGACTTTTGTCTAATCTCTCTTACCCTTGGAACAAACATTTGTGACCTCTTTGTCAATAGGATACCATTTTCCATCCAAAAGTACTTGAACTTCTCATCCTTCACTAATTTCATGAAGGCAACAGCCTAAAGGTCTTTCTTCAAGTTCTCTTCGATCAATTTGCGGATGTCCATGGTCAATCTACTAGTTGTCATGGAAGCGATCAACCTTCCTACTTAGGGCATCCATCCACTTGGTTGGCCTTTCTTGCTTTACGCTTAGAGTGACAATCAAATTCAACCATGAACTCTTGCTTTCAATATCCAAAAGAGATAAGAAAGGTCATTCGTTATAACTTCCTTAAAGTCTTTCATGTGTTTTTACGATACCATTTTTAAGTAATATTTGGTATCAATTTTAAGATTATCAAATGATTTGATTTCTAATAATTTTAAATTAACATGTTTGGTGTAATATTATAAAGGATAAAATACTTTTGCCCCTAGTTTTTAGTCATAATTTCATGCGGGTCTATTAGTTTTTAAATGGACAATTAAATTTAAAAGTGCAAATATCGTTAATAAAAAATATGAAAGAACTAAAATATCATTTCTTCTTTTTCCCTTACTTTTTTTTTTCTCTCAAACAATATAGCCAACTGACCAATCACTCCACAACAAGTGCTTCCCAAGGGAAGGGAGCACCAATCTGGTACTCCCCAGTGGAGGGGAGCACCGATCAGAGTGTTCCCCTCCCTTGAGGAGCACCAAATGCCACCATTCGCAGGGTGGCCTAAGAGAATTTTTTTTTTGCAAAAAAAAAAAAGTTTAAAAATGAAAAATTATAATTTGTATAGTGGTAATTTTTAAAATTAATGAAGGGTAAAATTATCTTTTTAATATTACCACGTCACCAAATTAATGGAAACATTAATGATTAACTAACAATTAAACTTCTGTGTCATATTTTTTTAGAATGGACGGTCTATTTCAAAAACTAATGAATCCACGTGAAATTATGACTAAAACTTAAGATGCGGGAGTATTTTATCCAATTATAAATTATCAATGATTTTAAATGATCATGTTTGGTATTGTATTGAAAAACAAACACCAAATATAAAAATATTCAAAAAAATCTTATTATTAATAATAAGAATTTTTTTTTAAAAGTCATTTAGAAGAATTTCATTAAAAAGGCCCTTTCAAGATACATCCCCGCAAAAATTTTGAAAATTTTTAATTATTATATATATATTTTTAATAATCTTGGAAAGTAGTATATTTATGGAGGCTATGGCCTCCCCTAAAATTTTGAAATATTTTATTTATTATATATTTTTAATATTCTTCAAAATAATTTTTTTATTTAATAATTAATATAAATAATAAAATGACCCTACCAACCCTAATCAATGTTACCCTAATTTAAGTTTATTCACACATATTTCTCTTTCTCTTCTCTTTTTGTTCTTTTATTTTACGTTACTCTCTCTTATATAATTAATTACTAAATACATTCATNCTTTTTCTCTTTCTCTTCTCTTTTGTTCTTTTATTTTACGTTACTCTCTCTTATATAATTAATTACTAAAATACATTTCATTCTTTTAAAGAGAGATTTATGATCTTGAAAATTTGAATAAGGTAAAAAAAAAATTTGAATAAGGTAAAGTTTTCTTTTATCTTCTTCTTTCTATTTATATTATTAAACTATTGTGTGAAATTTTATATATCGTATTTAACTATTCATATTTTATGAATCTAGAAAACATTACCGAGCATAATTTTTTTTTAAGTTTTTCTTTCTTATTCCTTTTGATTTATATGTTATATAAAATTATTTTTTATTATAAATCTTTCGATTGATTTATATGTTATACAAAAAAATTATACAAAATTCACTTGTGCTTTCGTTTCCTCTAAGTGACTACACGAGCCAAGTCAATGATGGCTGCATAGACCCTGATGGCTGCACAGGGCAGGGCGAGTGCACGGGCTCTAGTGACTACACGGGCCAAGGCGAGGGCAACTGCATAGACTCGAGTGGTTGCACGAGGCAGGGTGGGTGCACGGCAACTGCACGGATTCGAGTGGTTGCACGGTCCTAGGCATAATGGTTGGCATGGTGCTGAGTTGTGGCATTGTGATTATTAAGAATACAATCACGAGTGTGCCCAACACTCATAGCACGCTCATGAGAGGCGACAGAAGTAGCCGTTCCTACAGTAGGTCCCCGGCAACGTCACATACTTGACGGATGAATGGGCAAATAGCTCGGTGAGTCAAGAGATCTACAAGTATGTTGCAATGTTTATACATTGAACTCAAATTTGATCTTCTAGGTTTTTGCCCATACTGCTCAAAAGAAAGATAATTTGAATGTAAATCAAACTCATTCATAATTTTTAAAGCATTTATGCTAGCAGCATTTAACTCAATATATGCATATGTCAGCTTAATAAACCATGCCATAAAGAATATAAATATGGCAAGCACAATTGGAAATAATTTATTTTACTAAACAGAATATGGGATAATGAAAAAAGCCACTTTGTGGCTCATATGATAACATTTCATTTAAAACTAATTTGAGGAACAAAGCAGTACAAGGACTTGTTTCCCAATATTTAAAACTATTATATATTAGCATATATTTGTATACATACTTATACTTTCCAAAAACCACTTAAAACCAGCACTTCAAACCGTGATTTATTCCAACTTAAAAACCATGCTCAACAGCCATGTAGATTGCCAATTCAGTGTTCAAACAACATTTAAAATCGTGCGTGACACATTTTAAAACATCAACTTAAGCACATAATTCATGCTTATATCTAACCAGCTCTTATAAATCTCAGTAAACAATAAAATTCAACCTTAATACACTCATGTTTCTCAAATATAGCATTACGTAAATAAATCATGCTTTAATGCTTGTATAATAAAAAATAATTTTGAAATACACACCCACTCACAATTACCCAGTTACACAGTTACCCACTCACCCACATAGGCTCCCTTTCTGTTAGACAGGGAGCTCTAATACCACCTAGCATTAAAACAATTAAAAACCTATCAAACCTATTCATTTTCTGCAAGTCCATTTCTACCCTGCTGGTGTTAGTGCACTTTGCCGATATTTTAGCTTTGCCTTGGTTTAATCATCCTCCATTTTCATAATTCATATCATTCCCAACTTAATTTCAACACAAACTTACCTTGGAGAATTCATTCCAAGAAAACCAATACAAAAAAGCATACCACCAAGTGGAAATTTGTATACTCTTAATGAAACTTGAAATTTCTAGAAATCAATTAGTGAATCCAATAAAAGCATGCTTATACTTACCTCTACCACTTTAGACCTTGCCAGACCAGTTAACTAAACTCCTTAGCTACAAAACTTGGAGCTCTATTATAATTTGACATTAACTAATGCACACAATTATCAATATGCTCAGTTCACTATCATTTCTCTAACCTAAGGCTGCCCACAAATTCTGGTGTTCATTATGCCATATTTCCATTTCAACTTAGTTTGAATACTCTCCTACATATACATTTCATTTCATGCTGCATTTCAAAAAAAAAAACATATACATTTCATGCCATCAGTAACAAATTCCCAACCTAACCTCCCCTTCCATTCCCATTTTACCATACCTTTACATTGATCAAAAGCTAGACAAAAAGAGCCCCAGACATAACTATACACATTTTTTAAAACATCCTCAAAACAAAACAAAAAAGAAGAAACTTTTTTTCCTACAAAAAAAGAAAACCCTCCAAACAGAAAAAAAGCTAAACAACATTACACAAAAATTCATCAATTATGAAATTGGAGCTAGTAGAAATCTTTATATTTCATCACTTGAGCTACATTTGAGCCACCAAGAAAGCAAGAGTTTAAAGGAGGTTGTTGAATTTGGTTTGTCGAGGTAAGCTAAAGTTTAAAGGAGGTTGTTGAATTTGGTTTGTCGAGGTAAGCTAAAGTTTAAAGGAGGTTGTTGAATCTGGAAGGATATACTTGGCTATTTGTGAGAGAATATTATCCAATTTCTCCTAAATTGTTCTTTTGTTGTTGTTCTACTTTTGGAAAAGGGAACAATTTATTCCCTTTGTTATTAATGAAAGTAGTTTCATAGTTTCAAAAAAAAATATAATATAACAACCCAAGTCTAACCATTAACCTAGTAACTTTTTGGGTTTAAACCACGTGACTCTAAAAAACTTAAGCTCAAGTTACTAGTAATGATGAACTTGGATTGTTATATGGGTCTTAACAATTATATTTATATCAAATGTGGGATGTGAGGTACCACAATCTCACCCACTCAAATCCTGGATGTTTTCATCAAAGCCACACATCACATCCACAGGCCTAAGATCTCACCAGAGCAATATGAAAGCCCCACATCGGACTAGCTCTGGCTTTGATACCATTTATAACGACCCAAGTCTAACCACTGGTCTAGGAACTTTTTTGGCCTAAATCACGTAGTCCACAAAAGCATAAGCTTAAGTTACTAGTAGTAATAGACTTGGATTGTTATATAGGTCTTAACAATCATATTCATATCAAATGTGGGATGTGAGGTATCACAATCCCACCCATTCATCCCAACAAAGAGGTGACCTGCACTTCCTACCATGCAAAGCTTCGAATGGAGCCATTTGGATAGTAGACTGATAACTATTATTATAAGAAAATTCCGCCTATGACAAGTGTTGATCCTAAGAACCTCCAAAATCTATGACACAAGCTCTCAACATGTTCTCAAGAATTTGATTAGTTCTCTCGGACTAACCATTTGTTTGGGGATGAAAAGCAGTGTTAAAATCAACTCTAATACCCAAAGCTTTTTTTAAACTCTTCCAAAATTTTGCCACAAATCGAGAATCTCGATCAAATACAATAGACATTGGTACCCCATGTAATCTCATAATTTGTTCCACATATAACTCCACTAACTTTTCTAATGACATTCTCGTATGAATAGCCAAGAAGTGAGCAAACTTTGTTAATTTATCAACAATCACCCAAATGCCATCATTACCTTTCAAGATTCTTGGTAAACCAGATATAAAGTCCATAGTAATTCGTTCCCATTTCTATTCTAGAATAGAGAAGGGTTGCAACAACCCTACTGGCCTTTGATGTTCAACCTTGACTTGCTTACATGTCAAACATTTGG
Organism: Theobroma cacao; assembly: GCF_000208745.1. Lineage (NCBI taxonomy): Eukaryota > Viridiplantae > Streptophyta > Magnoliopsida > Malvales > Malvaceae > Theobroma > Theobroma cacao. Next base: position 5,758,471 of record NC_030856.1, read on the forward strand.
CTACAAATTGTGCAATCTCTCTCCATACAACATTTAAGGATTTCGCCCCACAACCACTTCATTGTAGCTAATCAAATGTAATGGAGCTAAGCCTCTGCGGATGTGAGCATTCAAACTATTTTCGAACCTCCTAGCCCTACTTTCATCATCAAAAACCAAAGCAGTGGCAAACTTGGACAACCGATCAATACCTCACATCCCACATCTGATATGAATATGATTGTTAAGACCCATATAATAATCTAAGTCCATCACTACTAGTAACTTGAGCTTAAGCTTTTGAGTGCCACGTGATTTAGGTCTAAAAAGTTGTTAGGCCAGTGGTTTGACTTGGATCATTACAAATGGTATCAGAGTTTGCGCCAGTCTAATGTGGGCTTTCGCATTGCTCTGGTGAGATCTTAGGCTCGTGGATGTGATGTGTGGCATTGATGAGGACATCAAGGATTTGAGTGGATGGTATTGTGATACCTCACATCCTATATCTGATATGAATATGATTGTTAAGACTCATATAACAATCCAAGTATATCACTACTAATAACTTGAACTTAAACTTTTGAGGGTCATGTGGTTTATACTCAAAAATTTGCTAGGCCAATGGTTAGAATTAAGTTGTTACATGCAATGTATTAATTTAAAAATTTTTTTATTTTTATTCCTCTTCGTCTTTAGCTCTCTCAACAAAAATTGGCTAATTCCGCCTTGCATTCCTAAGGTACATACTACAAAGTATATTAGAAGATATACCCGCAAACTTAAAACAAGATATGCCCCTCAATATCCCTTCAAAACATACAGCCCTGTCTGCCATCAACCCAGCTCCAAATCATAGAACTAAACAAGAGAAAAAAACCCAAGATCAACCCAAAAGACCTCTTTCCTACTTACAACAACAAAAGTGCAGGAGTAACAATCTTAATCCCCAAAAATCATTATACAAAAAATTCCACCCAGCAAACTAGCTTCCCCCCTAAATTTAAACAAGGCCTCTGATAACAAAAACCTTCTATATACCAGCAGCCTATACACAGAGATATTCCCTTTAAAAAAAATCAACACTTTGAACATTTCAGCAGTCAGACAAAACGTACCACCCTGCACTAAACTCACATTCAATCTTATTATTACTGATAAGATAATCTTAAAAACAAGCTACAATATCAATTTTAACTAAATCATGAATTTATAGAATAAGAATCCACTGTTTATAAGGAATTATAAAGCATGAAGTAATTGAAACTAATAGGTAACCTTGGATTTTAAGATCACCTGGTACCAAATGAAACTAATTGAAAGGATATATAGGGCAAGGTATCATAGCAGCATTGTATGGGAATACATATCAAGTTAAAAAATTTTACTAGAATTAGATAGCTTCAGTAAGCTGTGTAAGGATGCCATGCGAGTAACGAAATCAGCAGAGAATTTTATAGCTGTCAATGGTTAGCTTATTTCTTATTTAGCTTTTTTCGATCGATTTGTAACATGTAGCTACCAAAACTTAAAAAAGTCTTTTTTAAATTCGATTTATGACAAAATTTCGATTTGTGTCAATGGTTAGCTCTTAGCTCTGTTTTGTATGAACTGTAGCCTGCAAAAGGGCCATTATAGAAGTATGATGATTTAAACTTATATCATCTGAATATTGGGATATTGGTATTTCTAGCAATGATTTTCTATAGACATTTGGTTTCTATTCATCCCTAGCAGAATCATATTTGGAATTGGAAACGCATACATTACTTTGTTTATGATTTCTTTGTGTATATCTTTTATACAGTGAGGAGGAAGCAAGAATGAAGATATATTCAGTTTCTACCAGGCACTACTATGCATTTGGAGGTCTTGTGTCTGAAGAGGTCTCATATAAGATCAAATGTGCATGTCCTCTTAAGTTCTCAAATTTTCTTGTCACTGCTAATGTTTTTTATGGATGTTCTCATAAAGTTTATTTTCCACGCAGAACTTAAAAGGAGTTCGGTGGGTTTATCCTGATTCCTACTTGGATGTGAAGAATAAGGTAGATATGCATTTTTTTGATTGCCATTTGAATCTTGTTTTATATCTTTTTTAATGCTTGATGAGTTGACTTGCAGATAACTCAAAACTTGATAATTGGTGTGTCTTACTGCTTTAATAAATGAATAGTTATTAGTTCTTATAATAAATTATCAACTTTCAGGAGACCCTTTCATCCATGGGCAAGCAGTTCCATATGATCCGAAGTATCATGAGCCTTTAGCAGCTTACCTACAAAGTGGGAAGCAGCAAAATTCTTGCCGTATTGCTGGATTTTGTGCCTCATGTGCTATCCAGAAACATGTTAGCCGTGCTCTTCAATCAACTGGGAGAATATTGGCTCCGAATGATGATCTGGCCTCAAACCTTCGATGCATATCTCCGAATGATGAGCCCTTGCTAGATTTGAGTCTTGAAATAGCTAAGGCCGATTCGTTGCTTCAAGCACTCAAAAACTTCACTGCTGCGGAGCTTTAGGACGGAGGGGAGAAGCAGTATCAATGCCAACGCTGCAAGCAGAAAGTTAGGGCAACGAAACAGATCACAGTTTACATTACAAAAGCACCTCATGTACTCAACATCCATCTAAAGAGATTTCCTGCACATGAAATCTGTTGTCAGTGGTTCCAAAATAATAATTATAACCTTTATTATATTTAATATTTTTTATCATATTTACGTCTATATAACCTTTTAGCCGAGGTTGATATATGTGTTTTTTTTTTTATTTCATAATATAGTCAAAAGAAAAAGTGAACTTCGCTCTTTGATCTCTAACAAACAAAAAATATAAGAGAAAGTTGTAAAAGAAACGTAGAAAAAAAAGAAGCCTAAAAGTTTGTAAAACAAGAGTTACTGGCATTTATAAATACTTGTTAAGATTATATAAATTTTGTTTCAAGAATTTTATTTATTTAATGCATCATTCTCGTTAAGAATAGACAATACATTAATTACAAAAATATTTTTTTTATATGTATAACCTTAAAAAGACTCTATAAGCACGGTTTAATATTTGTCAATCTTTAATACTATGTTTATGATGCTTCTTTCGTATTAGAGTGGTAGCAAATTTCATTTATTATTCAAGTTTTCACAATCTTTAATATAGTTTCTGGTAAAATATGTTTGTTTCTTTTTTAGCCGACACATATATTGCAAGACATGTACCTATTTATTCAGTACTTTGCACTGCATATATTTATTTCAACAAAAGAAAAAGGTGTGAATTTCTTCGACAATAGAATAAAAATGTTATAAGCAAAGTTGTTGATTCTTATTCCATCCCCACTCCAAGCTTAATTTGCCTCCGATGATCATTATTTTACTCTCCTAAATAATGGCATACACAAGAAAATATGCCATTACTTTCTTTTATTTATTTAAAGCTTTTTGTAGGAAGCTTTTTAAAAAAAGAAGAAATAAAAGAAAGAAAATTGCTTCTTCTAAAAAGCATTTTCAATAACTACAGTCACGGATGGAGTCAAAGGGATGACGGCGACCACTATCTTGCTGTTTAAGGTAAAGTCTCAAGAGTGGTTTTTTTTTTTAATTAGAAGAAAGGGGATTCAAATCTTATTTTTTAAATAAAAGATCATACATCAACAAAAAAACCAGATACTCGAGTGTTTAAAAAAGAACTTATTTGACATAAAAATTTAATAAGTAACATGTAAGTAATTAGTATGTTCTAACCCTGTAGTGATACAAAACCACTCAAAGAAGGTAAAAAAAACCCTGTAAGCTTGATCCACATATAACCCCATGATATAGGTAGAGGTGTCCATATGGGCTAGCCCGGCCCAAGCCCTTAATGTGTTGAGAAAATGTGAATTGGGCCAGGTCGGCCCATTTTTATACATGGGTCATCAAAATTCCAACTCAACCCACTTCTTGCTAACCCATGGGTAGAGTTGGATCAATCCATTTCTATTTTTTTTTTTAAAAAAAATTATTTTTATAATTCTACCTAACAAATTTTCTATTCATAAAATTATTCTATAATTTAATATATAAATTGAATAATAAAAATATGTTACAATCAAATAAATTACACCAAATATAAATAAACAAATAAATTACATAAATAAAGTTTAAATTTTTAACACAAACTACTATCCAATAAACATAAGTATATAACCAAATAATAGAAACTTCAAAACTCACTTATATCCTCCTCAACCCTCATCCTCAGGCAAAACATTTAAATCTTGTTTAGACCACAATGATGTCTCAAAGTCTGAATCATTATCAATTTATTATTTAATATTTATCGTCATAAAAGAAAAAGATATATAAATTTTAATTTAAACTAAAATTAACATCTGAGTATTTGGCTCATTGGTTGGTACATGATTTCTTACTTAGAGAGCAAGGTTCAAATCCTTCTTTCCCTAATTAAAAAAAAAATCTAAACTAAAATTATTAATTTAAAAAAATCTAAACTAAAATTATTAATTTGACAAGTAAATATTAAAGACATTGAAATATATAACATAAGTAATACTATTAATAACTAAATTATTAATTTTATATAATTAAATATATAAAATTATTAAATTAATTAAAAATTATTAATTAATTAAAAATTATTAATTAATTTTTTTATTTTGACCTATAGAGTTAACCCGTTCCAACCCATCTCTGCCCACTGATCAAATAAGTTGGCCCATTGAAGCCTGATTCTAATACGAATTTAAATTTTCAAACTCAACTTACTTTATATTTAATAAAAAATATACCGATATAATGGATCAACCCCATTTTGACAAACCTACGTACAGGTGCTCTGAAAGCATGACAAATACACCAATAATTGAAAGACCACTACATAAACATCCCATTACAACCAGATTTTCACTACAATAAAAATTCATAATATACGTTTCAAGGGTACATCTCGCCTGTACCAGACAAGTCCAAACTCTGCAGCCGCATCAGACCACGTTTAGCTTCCACGTTTCAGAAAACATCCTCTGTACGAAACGTAGAGGCCTTGACATCATTTCCATCTTATTCCACTTGCCTCAACTTAAAGCTGATCTAAGTTCTTTAGGTCACCTCTTTGCGTTGTAAAAGCAGGTCAGTCGCTGAATTTGCCTATTTCCTAACATATTAATATAGCGAAAAGAAAAATATATCAAAAACAATGCGAGTAATAAGACGGTTCCTGCAGGATATGGGCACATGATAACAAGAAACATCGAATAGCAAACTGACAAGCCAAATAGTAGTACTGCCACTATTTCTGTAACCACGGTATCTGGCAGGAGAAGATTAACTATGGTGGATGCAAAATAAAGGATTGAACTGTTGACCAATACCACCACCGTAGAATTGTAGGCCGAATCTGCTGCAACATTCCGCGATGGTCCTCCATGAGTACTGCTATTTGTAAGATTGGTGCTGAGATTATTGTCCCTACGAAAACTACCAGGGGGATTGTACATAGTTTGGCAGGTACCTGCTATAATCAGCCCGGCAACCACTAGCAAAGCATTGAGTACATCGCCTGGGATTCTCATTCTCTGGCGTTTGATACAAACCGCTAATCTTTCGGGAAACAGTGTCTTTGATCTTAAGAAGCCAGGAAGCCATTCAATACTTTCAACTGATGAAGCTGTTACAAGTGGAGTGTGGCGCCTTAGCATTTTAAGAACTTCTCTTCTATCCAATTGGGTTTGACGTTGCAGGATCTGTGAAGCATCTTCACCTTTACTATTCTTAGCATTTATTTCAGCTAACAACTGAATGGCCTGTATGTATTGTGCACAAAAACACCAATTCAGTGAAGAGAAATTAATTATTAATGCAAAAAGTAATTAGAAAGAAAATAGAATCTAGAAATTAGATAAAATAAATTAAAAAGCATTTTCTAATCAGTAGAAGAATTAATTTTGTTGGTATATAAATATTAGCTCTTGCTATGCTTTCTAGTTGCTGCGATGATTATCCATGCCACTGTGTTAGTTTGTCTTAATTAATGGTGATGTTAGTTGATAGATCATGTAATTCTGTAAAGTAGCTATATTTTTCTTCACGGAGGAGGATCCAAGCTAAGATCCCGTTTTTAGAAACTCCAAAAAAAATTTGCAGAGGTATGAGAACATGCCTGAATTTGCATATTGGATACTGCAATATCCAATGCAGTGTTTCCTTGCTCATCCTTCCAATTTGGAATGAATGCTACCCAATCCAAGGCGTCTTTATGGCAGATTCTCTGCAACCATCCGACAAGAACTTCAAGAGCCTCTAACATGTTTGTTTTAACTGCAATGTGCAAAACAGTCTCACCTCGAACTGTCACATCTCCAATAGACTCTGGGCAAGCTGCCAGGAAATTAACCATGAGATAGATGTTTTCATGGTTTGATAGCATAATGTAAAGGAGTAAGACCCCCTCTTCCTCTGACACGAACAAGACCAGGATCAGCATGAACAAATAGAGAAACCAACTTGAAATGTCCATTTATGAGGGCAAGGAGCATGGGGCTAAACCCAGACTTGTTTAATTTTTTGGTGAAGGAAGGCATCAAGTTAATCATCTCCACTACAAAATGAGTTTGCCCAGAACAAGCTGCTAAGTGTAGGGGAGTATCTATGAACATTTTCTCATCAATTCGCCTCAAAATATCATCATCCTCCCAAATTAGTTTATACAAGGCATCTATATCACCCACTTGAGAGGCCTGAATCAAAGCATCGTCCATTCTAAAGACACTTGAAAATTCTGGAAAGGTAAAAGTAAAACAAGGAATAAAAATATAAGACTTTGAGATAAAGAACTATTGAAGTAAATGGACTGATACCAATTACCATGGCTTAGCTCCGCAAAGCACCTTATTTCGAATTTATAGCCATCGTACTCGTTTCTTTAGCTGGTCTTTTTCTCACACGAAGGAAACATCGATGTAAACTTCTGATGAAAGTGGGCACAAATCCAACACAGGTTGAACGCAGGGAACATGGGTGTGAACTTTAGATGGAAATAAATATACCATTTTCTGCTTAAGCAATAAGCAAAATTGCTGATTCTTATTCCATCCCCGCTCCAAGCTTAATACGCCTCCGATGATCATTATTTTACCACCGTACATGATGGCATAAACAAGATAATATGCGATAAGATTCTTTTTTTTTTTTTAAAGCTTTTTACTTAGAAAAATAACACAAAACAAGGAAAAATGCTTTCTTCTAGAATGGTTTTCCAATAACTATAGCCATTTCATTTGAGAGTATTGTTTCATGCATTGATAGCAAGTATTCGAGTATTTGTCTCCTTAATTGATACATAATCTCCTGCCTAAAGAGTTAAAGTTCGAATTTCTTTTCCTTTCAATTAAAAAAAATTACCACTTTAATCTTTCTATCTAAGGCCCAAAGAAAATATCACTGTTCATGATATGGTTTCAAGAGCGGCTTTTAATTAGACATGGAAATCTAGTAAGTAACATGCAAGTAATTACTATGTTCTAGAAGCACCTTACCATATGTTTTGACCATGTATTTATATTTCTTTCTGGAAAATGACACTTGCATTAATAGAATTATCTGACCTTTTACCAGAAGCATCCCCTATTGTAAGGGATACAGAAATGGGAGTTATTCCAGTCCAATGCTTAATTAACAATTAGGTGCCTAACCCAGCTCCAGATTAGTCGATTTTAACTAATTTTTTCTCATCCGTACGTGAGTGTGCCTGTGTAACAAATTTGCATCTAAATCTCATTTGTTTTAGAAAAAAGAGAGTGACAAGGAGAATGACAAAAACGGATAATAAACAGGAAGTATACAAGGCTTTGGGCTGTCGGGGAAAGATTGCTTGAACAATAGCTAGGAATAGAAGGATCGAGCCAGTTCTGGGACGAGCTAGGGCTCAATGGGCTTTCGAAGAACAGACTTGTAAGAATTGATTTTATGGGCCTGCCTTGGCTTACATTCAGATAAAGAAATACTGTGGTTTTTTTTTTTTTTTGATAAGAAGGAAAAAGAAAATGTCTACCCTAAATGAATATATGGATGAAGAAAAGCAATGCATTGGGATGGGAAAAAGCCATATGAATTATTTTAGATTTTTTTGTGATCTTACAAAGAGCCAAGGCGTTGAGACAAGTAAAAAACAAACTATACTTTGAAAACCTCATATAATTGGCATCTTTCCTTACCAAACATCCAAGTCCCAGCTTTTAATGCTTTGGCATCTTGGTTTCCTTTGGTTGTTTTTCCATTGAAATCTTTAAATTTCCAACTCCCAAAATACTTCTTTCCTTGTCAAAAAAAACCAACCACAAGTTGGGGGGGCAGCCGGCTGTGCCCACTCCATAGCAATTATCATCTCAAAGCTTTGCACCAATTTGGTACATGGCGTGCTTGGCTCTTCTCATGCATGCAGAAGTCTGGGGACCCTTTCAGAACTGCCTTCCAGATTACCTAAAATGCTATTGTTTTGATTGCTTTGCCAATCATTTCACCCATCACGTGCTCAATTCCAACCTTAATATAACCAAAGATGCTGCTCAGACTCATCATAGCCAAAGATTTTCTTGATGCTTTCCACCTGGCAACAAACAAACAAACAAACAAACACCTTGCTTTTTCTGAATGGATAATTGTACTCTATATATCTCTCTGAAATAATGTCGAAGAGTTTCAGGCAATCAAGCTGATCTTACATGTTTGTCATTTGTGTTTAGGATTACATGTAGCTCCGGAATAAGCACTTGTGTAATGTTAAAAGAATGGGTACAAAAGCATTGTTGATGATAAAGTTGGAGAGAAGTTCTGCTAATCAGACTGCCAATTGCGTTAACAATTCTTTTTTTTTTTTGGGAAACAATTATTGAGACCTGTTCTAATGATTGTTACAAATGCTTTGATTCCTCCTCCCTCCAATAGTCTTATTTACCAAAAGGTATGTATTGAACTTACAATTTATATCTGCATCTCACCTGTGTATATGTATATAATTATGCTCGCTTGAATTAAGTCCAGGATGCCAATTCAGTAGCAATTGCTCAAAGGAAAAAGGCTTTGTCTAGTAAAAGAAGATAAGGATAGATCCTCCTTAGATGAAGAAGTGCTTACTATTTTTGTTGTTAAACATAAGAGGTTATGAATACCTTTCAAATTATAACGTATTATATCAATTCATTAAGTGATCAGACAGTCGAATTATGATAAATAACATTATTTTATTTATATTATATATATATATATACACATTTATACGTACAAATATATACATGCATATTTTATTGAAAGGGGAGAGTTTTTTAATATTTTTTATTACTAGCTAGCTCATATCACAAGTCTTGCATGAGGACTAGATCAAAATGCATGACAAGAAAATAGGAAAAGCAAACGGTAGAACTTATATCCACATGCCTCAACAACGAACTACTCAAGCATATTATCTTTACGTTCTCCGAGCTGCTTCTCACATCGTTTATATTCTTTGCAAGTATATATAAGTATGCCAATTAATTTAAAGTTATATGTAATCATGAAGTATAACAACCTATATATATATATATATATAGTCGACTAAATTTTTAAATTTTTTTTAACTNCCTATATATATATATATATATAGTCGCAATAAATTTTTTTTTTACAATTCTATACATTATTGTATATAGATTTGAGATATTGGAGGAAAATTAAGAAATTTTATATTTTAAAAAATACAACTATGATGCTAAAAATAAGTGTAATATACAAATGTTTAGCATTTTCTATACAGATGTCTTTTAAGTGCATTTTTTCCTTTCTTCCATCTACAAGTTTGGAGGTATAGCAAATTTTGGAATTAACAAAAAGTGAAAGAAAAGAGATTTAGAAGAGATTCAAACTGAGGATGACATGAAATTGCTTGGTTCAACTGCCATTTTTGAAAGATATGCAAGTGGTGTGATAGACATTTAATTTTGTTAATGAAAATCAAATATTAAACCGTAAAATTGTATATTAATTCCAAAATATAAAAACCTTGTGGAAGGATAAACTTATATCAAGAGCATTATTTCATAAATTCAAAATTGGAAGATTCTTAAATTTCAAGCTGAAGATAAATTTTAATTATACTAAATGTCGAGATCAAATATTTCTATTATATTTTACTCATTATATTTAATATATTTTATTATATTTACATCAATATAATCTCATAATGCATGATTAATATTTTTTTTATTTTTTTATAACAAAATAAAAAAAGTGAAATTTCCTTCTTTGATTTAAAATAAATGAAAAATCTAGGAAAAAATTGTTTAAACAACTCTACCCTCTACTCATGTTAGCTTTCAAGAAATGCTGAAAAATGGTTAGAGGAGTTAAGAATCGTGGAAAAAAGAAGCGACAAAGATTGATGGATGGGTATTTATAAACACTTTTTAAAGTTAGTTAACTATTTATTTCAAGATTTTTTTTATTTAATGTATCATTCTCGTCAATGTTAAAAATAGACAATACATTAATTACAATTTATTTTTATATGTATATCCTTACGAAGAATCTATAAGCATTGTTTAATATTTGCCAATTTTTAATATTATGTCTATGATTCTTTTTTTTTTTACTAAAGTGATAACAAATGTCATTTATTATTCAAGTTCACACAACGAATATAGTTTATGATACAATGTGTTTGTTTCTTTTTTAACCGACATATACTGCAGGACATGTGCGATTATTGTAAGTACTTTGCACTGCATATATTTATTTTAACAACAACAAAAAAAGTGTGAATTTCTTCAACAATGGAATAAATATGCTATAAACCAAAGAACATATAATTAATTAAAAGGTAAAACACAAATTTATCAATTCTTTCCTACAAACACATAATTAATTAAAAGGTAAAACACAAATTTATCAATTCTTTCCTACAAACACACACACACACACACATATATATACACTAACATAATCATCTAAAAATAAAACTAAAAATGAAGTACATACATATATTTATTCTCCACATTGTTCTGTAGTACTACTTGTATGACTAAGCCAATAACAGAAATAATGGAGCAAAGGAAAAATGTTGGGCCAACATTAATTATGTGGCTCACAAAGTAACCAATGCCCTGGCTAAATGGTCCCTTCACCTTGCGCCAATAATATATGTTGACATGAAAGGGTACAATGTTAACAGAAGAGTATTAAATTTGTCCCTTCCACAAGTAGGGAAGGGGATGACAAAATAGGGCTATGGTACCAAACCTAAACTCAGACAGAGCCCCATGTGAAGAAGCCGAATCTAGCTGCTAGATGGAAATGGTGAGTAGGGAGACCACATTCTTTCACCATCTCCCCACCTAATTCAACTGCCCTGTTAATGCTATTAGATAGACAACCCTTTCTTTTGGGAGGAGCATTTAATGCAAGAAAAACACAAAATCTTTACCATATGGAACAAGGTTACTTGTGGGTTTTATCTATTGATGAAATAATGAGTCACTTTCTTAGCAAATCCAAAAGCCAGATATGAATTTTTTGCAGACTTAAGAAATTTAAATTATGGGAGAAATAAAAGAAAATTGACTGTTCTGATAACAGTACATTTGACACATACTTATCAGCTGTGGATCAGTCACCATCATCTAAGGCAGCAAAACCTAAGATTAATTAAGTAGTAATAAAGCTTTATATATTACAGACATGAGATTGAAATCTGGCTGACATTAATCAGCAGTCCTTTTCCTTGCCTACCTCCAATGACAACATAATTTAGAAATTAATTATAATCGAAAGTTCAAGTACCTAATTAGAAAGTCCACATGCAATCAAGCTCGGTAGAACCCATGGACATCTTGCCACCAGCACCAGAACCACCGTTACCTTCCTCGGACACTGCCCCCCAGTTCAGCGAGGAGCCACCGTGGGGTGGCGGTGCCGCCAATGCTGGCGGGGAGAAAAAGAAGGGTAAATGCAAATTCTCCTGAAGAGACCTTAAGCTAGGAAATGCTGAAACACCCACATTTCTTGAAAACCTTGCGATTGGATCAAAAGTATTGTTGATCATTTGAGGTGGTGGCACTGCTAGGTCAAAACCAGGGTTGAAGGCATGATGTGCAGCTGTGGTGGTGGTGGTGGTGGTGGCAGCAGCGGAAGCAGCTGCAGCAGCAATGGTGGAGAAACAGGACACGTGCTCGGGTTGGGTTTGGCTGTCGTAGGAGCAGCTGTCACGATCTGTGAGGGAAGTGGCGGTAGTGGCAGTAGCAGTTGTGGTGTGATCCAGGAGAGGTGGAAGGGAGACCGAGGAAGGTGAGCTTGGTTCTTGATAGAAAGCCACGGAGGCGTTCATGCGGGTTTTTTTGGCTCCTCCGCCAGTGTTGCTGGTGGCACCATTGCCAGAGCCACTCTTCTTAAAGACCCTGGATATGACCCATTCATCCTAGAATAATACAACCATTTTAGCAAGTAATAAAAGCTTTTCTTTCCATCCTACTAATTGGTGGTTAATGCAACAGTGAAACTGAGGACCAATGTGTATTTTATGATATATATACTCGAAAGATGAAACAACACTTAGAAAGTTGCTCTTTTGCAGGAGAATGGCAATTGCACAAGAAGTACAATTGCATAAGCAAACATAGAAATCATCCGTAACAGAGATTGCAAGAAAAAACACTACTAGGGAGATGAAAAAAGAAAATAGTAAGCTGCATGTTACTGTGATCTCGTATTACCTATAGTAATCTGAAATATGTCGCTGCAAAAGCCATTGAAGTGCGAAGACACAAACAGTGAGATAACATTGCTTTTAACAGACAGATTAGTAAGATTCAGTTCCTTGTTAAAAGTCCAAATCATTAAGAGGTCATATTACTGTTAGATCTTGCATTTTCAGTGTTAACCTCAAAAAAAAAAGCTGGAAAGCTCCTGGAAAGTAGGCAAAAAGAAGGGCAAAGGATCGAAACTTTTAACACAGATTAGTGAGTTTCACTTCATGGTTCAAACAGGAACCATTTCTTTAACAGGCAATGTTACTGTTAAAATCTTAGACCTTCAGCCTTAAAAAGTGAACTGTGAAAGGTTTTGCCATTGGAATGAGTGTAGGAGAAATGGAAATTAACAGTTTCATACAGATGCTAGTATAGTAGCTTTATGGAATAATGATGCAGAAATTGTGCCTATTGAAATCCCAATGAAGACGAGCTTTTCCACTGTCTTCAAGGCAGTGCAAATGCTATTAAGATTTCCAAACATACCTTTTCAGCTCTTTAAATGAGAAAAACAGCATACGGAAACATTAATAGTGTGCATTTGTAAGCAAAACCATAACTACCATTAACTTCCTACAACACAAACCATTGCCTTAGAAAATTTCAGCCCTGTTGGGAAGCAAGGGTGAAGCAAAAAAGTACGGGTACCGTTACCAAATGGACCACAGATTGACCAAGAAGATGGAGAAAAGCCTAACATTATTTTTTCATAGATTCCCACCCCAACCCTCATTGGAAAGCATTGTTCAGAATTTAGGTTCATGGAAAAACCTAACTTTTTCAAGGTGATTTTGCGATCGATCAGCAAGTTATTACCAAAACATAACTTCTTTGTTCTAGAATTTATCATGCAGAAATAGGTATAACGTGAGAGAAGGAGAAACCTTGGAGCTTCTGGAGAGATAATGGTAAGCAAATTTGCCTTCAAGGCGATATTCATGCATGACCCAGTTGCTCTTTTCTCCTTTAGGAGCTCTTCCTCTATAAAAAACTAGAGTCTTCTTCATTCCAACAAGTGCACATGTCTTTGAGCTATAAATCTCCCTATCTTTTCCCGTAGCCTTCCAATAACCAGCTTCAGTTGCTCGGTTAGTTCTCAACCCAGTTGGGTACTTCCTATCTCTCAAACTAAAAAAGTACCACTCTTTCTCCCCCATCTTTGCCTTCTCTGCCATATCACACCAACACAAACCAAATAAAGGAGTTAATATCATAACAACAATCACTCATGTGTAACGATGAAAAGGGTAGTCAGCAAAATTGATTATGATCACTTACCAGGAAGTTCCCAAGGCTCACACTTGTTAAGGTCGACCTCAGCTATAGCTCTACCAGTAAAGCTACTATCAAGAACTTTTTTCAAGAGATAGTAAGTAATAAGCTCTTCATCAGTTGGATGGAATCGAAAGCCAGGAGGTAAATGAGTATCACCGTTGTCAAAATGATGGTAACTATCCATATCAAGAACCAAACAACAAAACCTTCACCCCCACTTCAAAGAGAACAACACACACAGCCCTTGCAAGCAAACTTCTAAAAACCCTAAACTTCAAAACCAAAGTGCTAACATCATGAAGTTAGCTAAACGGCTTGCGTTGGATAAGGAAGGGAGAAAAACGAGGGAGGGGGAGGGGAGTTATATTGGGGTGTCAAAGGGGGATTTGATGAATCGAGTGACTGACAGGAAAAAAAAAGGCCAAAAAAATTAATTATAAGAAGAAGAGTATGATCTGGAGCTAGAAAAATCTCTGTGTTTTTTCTCTGCTCTGTCCTCTTCCGCAATCTTTCTCTCTCTCACTCTCAAGAGCTAAGGATTATGATAAAGGGGAAAGAAAGAGAGGGTGATGTATGTATCTGAAGGGAGTGGGCTCTGGGGTTCTGTTTTGAGTATGCGTGCGTGCGTGAGAAAGTGTGCAGGTATTCTCTGTCAGTGAAGAAAATGAAAGGGAGGGAACAGAAAGTAGTTTTTATGAGAGAGTTCCTTTTAAGAGAGAGAGAGAGAGAGAAAGGAAAAAAGGAGAGAGATGGGGGGGGGGTGGAGGGTGGGGGAGGTGGGGAGATGAGAATTGAGAGGAGAGATTTCACCATGTATCGATAAAGCTGTTTCATATCTCTCCTGTCAGCACAGTACAAGATTAAATTATCAACTTGACAGAGACATTGTAATTACACGCCACCCTCTCCCTCCCCCCTCCTCCCCCTTATTCCCATTTCCCTAAATATCCTACTCCTTTAATCTTCAAGTAACAATCAACTTACAAGTATATTACAAACATGGAGAGTATTATGATTTGCCAAGTGTGCAACAGGTAAGACCAACCCTATACCATAAAGGCTTAATGGGTGAAGGGACTTTGAGAATTGTTTTCATTTGTCTTGTCTTGGGAGTTCTTATCTACCTGATTGAATTCAGTGAAGGAGATCATTTGTTTTTGGGGGTTTTTTGTTCATTTGTGTTAGTTCTAGGGTGTCCTTGAAGCCAGAAATGAAAAGCCATGGTTGGAGGATTCACTATTATTTCCACAGTGAACTTATGGTTGCTATTCCTCCTTTCCCCTCCACCCCATATTATACATGACATTGTTATGGTATTGAGGTACAAATCACAGTTTGACACATAAGACAAAAATATTTCCTCAGAAAGTAAGCAAAAAAGCAAGGTGGCAAAAGAGATTTCATTTTACCCCCCCCCCCCTCCCTCCCTCCTTCCTCTGCTATTTTTTTCTTGTAGGCATGTGCCCTTGTAGCTATGAAAATGGTTGGCACTTGTTTTTTTTTTTTTCCTTTTTCTTTGTTATATACAAAATGTGAACTTGCCTTTATTTTGGTAGGAATTGCGGACAAATTCTACAGTGCATGGCCCCCTACCTATTTTTTGATGGATTGAATGCTGAGTACTGGGTTAGGTGACATTCTCAGCTAGGCAAAAGATAAAAAGGAAATTAAAAAAAACTGATATTTTCAGACTGAATTATGGACATCAATAAAGGATAGGAAAAATCATTTAAAATCAATTTAATTGCTAGAGACTTCATATCAAAACCACAACTCATCCCATTGTTTCAAGAAAATAAAATTATTCTTAGATTGTTGTAACATTTATATGTCTTCCTCTTAGTATTTCATTTTCAAGTATAATGAATTTGGAAGTAAAAATTTTATAAAATAAGTAAGAATTAAGAATGTAAATAGAACTGTAGTAGAAGCAATATTGTCAGGTGGTTAAATAAGACAAACAAAAAAATTAAACAGTGAGGCTTCTGATCCTAAAATCTTTGGAGTACTTCACTACTCAGTTATTTATAACACAGACTACTCAGATTATGGTCTTCCTGCAAAATCATTATCTCTTTTTAGCATTATATTTTTAAAGCTCTTAACTATTAAAAAATATATTTAAGAAACGTTTTTCTTTTTTATTATATTTAATAAATTTTTTTATTTTAAAATTAAATAAAATTTTATAATTAATGAGTGATTAATTATTATCAATTAAATTAAAACTCACTTGTTATTTTTATATTCACTTTATGTTGTTTTTAAAAATAAAAATATCGTGTAATTATTTATTATGATATATTAACATATTATATAATATAAAATTATAAATAATAATTTGACTAAAATAAGAACAAATAGTCATCTATTAATCATAACAATTTTATTTCACTTAAAATAAAGACATAAACTTGTTATTAATTATAATAAAATAATAAAATAAAGTTTTATAAATAATTTAAAATTTTTAAAATATTATTTTTTTGAAATTTTTTAATAATGAAAAAATTCATATTCCAAGTACTGTAATAATGAATAGATTGGAAGACAGTAGGAATTTTCTCTCATGCTTTTGATTGATGCATTTAACTGTTCATTCTGTTGTAGAGAGAGATATATCAAATTGAAAATCTTTATGGATTCCTAATATTACAAAAATCACGCAATATCCAGTTATCCAGTGCCCATCTTTTGTCACATATCATATCAAAAATAGTAAAAAAAATTAATAAAAGAAAATCTAATAGGATTTTCTATCAAAATCAACTCATCCAAAATAAGATTCAATTTTATATCATGTTTTCATTAAAAGTTCAGAAAAGTGTGCCCAATTCTCAGGCTTTTCCTTTTGCCATATCTACACAGAAATCCCCAAAATCAAACAAAATAATATTTACTGAAAGTAGACAATTCCTAAAAAAAAAAGGAATAGAGAGAAATTAGAGAAGAAAAAAAGGAAAAGCTGAGAGTAGTTGGTGAAGTGGACTTGATGATATTACAGCTAGAAGACACATCACGTACAGACAGGCTGCCTTGCTTCTGTTTCCTTTTGCAAATTTTCCTTTGATTTCATTTTGAGTTTTAAATTTAAGAATAATAGATTTGTATATATCGATCAATTTTATGTACAATGATACAAAGGAGTTCAATTTTTAGTATTTAGATTTAAACAAACTTGAAAAAGCAATGATCAGCTTCACTGAAGTTCATATAATTTTTTTTAATACAACCCAATTAGTTCAAATTGATTTTTTTTATTATAATTAAAAATAAATAGATTATTCTGTTAATTTTTTTGGGAAATCAAAATGCAGACTTACATTGATTTATATTTTGTATTTAATCAAAATCAAAGTTTAAATAATGTGATTTTGATAAAAAATAATATTATAATTTATAATATTATTTAATAAATTGAAGTAAACTCTCATATTTAAAGGTGAATTTGAACATGTAATTTTTGTAAAAAAATTTTAAATCTCGCGAGAGTTGAAATAAAATATTCACTTTCAAATGTATCACTAATTTTCTTCTTCTATTACAACAATATCAAGATGACCCAATGAGAGTTACTGAAAAGATATTACTAAATTAAATCTCGATAATTAATCTAATTAATTTAATTTTCACTATTAAATCATTCATCGAAAATCATATACGTTTTATATAAACTAATTATTCATAGAATTTAATAAATTCAACTCAAATTACAACATAAATATATAGTTTTACTATTCACTTTTGTTAAAAGGCTTACATTTTAAATGATGTAGATCGTAATCCATTTAAATTGAAGACCTAAAAACGAATTAATAACCAATTAAATTAATGGCATTAATTAGTGGGTATCTTTTCGTGAGGCCAATA
Source organism: Theobroma cacao (assembly GCF_000208745.1). Taxonomy (NCBI): domain Eukaryota; kingdom Viridiplantae; phylum Streptophyta; class Magnoliopsida; order Malvales; family Malvaceae; genus Theobroma; species Theobroma cacao. The sequence continues at coordinate 5,776,365 of NC_030856.1, forward strand.
CTAAAAGTTCTTCGAAAAAAATAATTTGTCCGGGAAAAAAGGGTACTTTGGTTTGTTTTTCTTATTTTAATATAACAAATGGGTCTTACTTTTTATGTGGCTTATTTTTTTTTTGGGGTGCTGGAATTTCAACTCATGAAATGATTAGATCACCATGCATGCATCAATTCAAGCAATCCCATCCATCCATCACCAATCAGAAGGGAGGGCTTGATGCTATGGGATTTTGACGCGTCATGCTCGGATTTTGAGATTGTCACAGGCTTTACATCAAATCATCTCATCAATCTGCATGCTTAGGTCCATCCCTTTCTTTCTTTATATATATATATAAATATATTTTTTTTTCTTTTTCTTTCTTTCTGTCTTTCATTTGCCCAATTCCATGCTTTCTTTTTCTAGTTGTCAAGGCTTCTCTAACAGTAGTTACCTAAAAAAGCCAAAAAATCCCCCCATGATCTTCTCCTATTTTGGCCACCCCCTCGAGTTCTTCAGGTTTTCAGTTTTTCACCCTTTGGGGGCCTATCCCCTTCATGCATTTACGGCTTCCCCCCCCACACTTCTCTTCTTCTTCTTCTGTCCCTTCTTCGTAATGCTAACCCAAACATCTGGCTCCCCCAGCCACCAACCCTTGCCTTTCTTTTGTTCACGATTGGCCCTATGCCAATCCATGCAAATACTCACTTTATTTTATAACATTGAACATTTCCAACACCTACGAGTTATCTACCTCCTCAAGATTAAAGTATCATTGACAAAAAGTTATAAGAGGACATGAATGTAATAAGTAGGGAACCAGTTAAGAGAGTGACGGGTGCTGACGTTATTATTTTTCATGTAAAATTTTGAATTTATTATTAATTAATAAAATTAGTTTCATATTTAATAAGTTAATTATTTTCATGTTTATATATCAATAAAATGTTGACACGACATTGTAAATTAATTTATAATTCTAAACATAAATTGAATTATTCTAATTGATTTTTTTATCGTTAAACGTCTTCTTGATAATATAATTTAATTAAAATTTAATTTTTAAATAAAAGATGATGATTTTATCAATAATTGAACCGATTGGTTCAGTTTGATCCCAATCCATTCCAACCAAATAAGTGTTAGTTCACTAGTTATGTAGTTTGTATTCTTTACTAAATGCATACCCTTTTATAACCAGAGCATGGCAGTTGACTTTTGAATAAAATCCACAAAAGGAAAAAAATTCTTTCACAAAAGAAGAATAATTAAATTAAATTAACTTTAACAAAAACTGTAATTTTTTGTTAATTATTCTTTTTTAAAAATAAAAATTTATTTTAAAATCAAACGGGAAAAAAACAAAGTAAAAAACAAAAGGCTCATGAACCGAGAGATTACCTAGCGGATCGCGCGTGACGACAAGGTGAAGTAAGCCGCGCCGCCCTCCACCTACGGCGTTTCGTAGTGCGAGTCAGGGTCCCACTCTTTTATTTTCCCTCTTTATTTTGGCTCACCTGCTTCCTCCCTTCCGCTAAAATGCGCCCCTCACAAGCGCACTACGCACATCCCCATCTCTTCCCTCTATAGGCTATAAAGCGTAGATTTTTTCATATATATTTTGTACAGTTGCAGTAACAATAATGGGACCCGTACGCCTCTGATCGTGACACGTCAACGTCCGTGGTGGTTCAGGTGACGTGGCGAGATCGTAGGTGGGGTAATTTTACAACCTGGAATTGATTTTCTGTACTTCAATAATTCGATTCGTTCCTGCAATTTTTCACATGCACGAATGGATAGCTTTCTTTCTTGCTTTTTTTTATATTTTCATTTTTTAAAAAATTACTAATTCCTTAAACCCAAATCATATACTTTAATTATCATTAAATCAAATATTTTTCGTAACATTACCTTAACATTAAGTGATATTTTCATGCATGGTTATAAGATATAATTACTTAAATTTATGAACTTCAATTTAATTATTTATTATTGATTGAATTTTAGGGTTGACACTCCATAAATATTCACAACCTCTACAATAAGATATATACAATAAATATATATGTTAATCAATGTTTAATCCAATAATTAGTGTATGAGTTTTACATTGTATTATGTTGATTTGTCTTGTTACAAATTTACATTAGGAACATCACCAATTGATTAACTTCATTAATTTTGAATCTACGAATACTTGTTATCTAAACAAATAAATCATGTTAATTGAGTTTTAAGCATATGAATATTAATTTATACATATTGAAAATAAATTTTGTTTATATTTTTGAAATGTTTACTATATGTGTAAGTTTAGATATGGTATTAAGTATCGAGTAAATATTCTCACTATATTCAAATCCGCAACGAATTCAAATAATAAATTTATGTAAATTCATTAAAACAACAAGTACATTATTAAAGTAAGAGTTTGAGTTCAATCATATTGAGTATTTGTTAGAGTAAAAGTTACTCAAACTCGAATTGAGTTTCAGACATTAATTAATTTGAACTCATTAACCTCACTGCAAATCCTAATAATTGTGTTATAATTGATCTCTAAATCAAAATTTTCTGCTCTTTTGTTTCTTGGACTTATATGAGACACAAGTGAACCCTAAAGGATGCCATTGAGGATAAAGACGTATGGAATCTCACTTAAAAAACAATTTGATATGGAAGATTCCTATTCAAATATATTCCTTTTGAAACAAGGGTGAACTCTTTCAAGAAAGTATCGGATTCCTTTGTTGCATGCAGCATCTAAAAGCCTTCATTGCAGATCATCCAAGCTGTAATTTATACCATTTTCCAAAGGTTTGCATCAACATCAGACTGAACCCATTTTTAGCTACAAAACATTTCAACTATATTCTGGTTCACCAAGCAAGACTGTCAACAAGCAAGTCCTCTTATGGCAATTCCCATGTTCGCAGGAATCTACTCGCATAAGCCTCTAATTTATTTGATAAGAAAGGAAAAAAATGTGGTCACCGCCATTGTTATTGACATGAATTTGCTCACAGGACCTAAGTTAGTAGCAATTCCAATTCATACATAGGGGGCTTTAAATCAAATCAATCAGATGGTTTCCCACAATTGGTCGACACTGTGCAGAACTTTGATTGATTTTGCGTATAGGTTGCATCTGTGTCAACACCGTCAATGATGAACATGTTCTTGATAGGACAATGAGTAGGTTGATGTGATCTTAAATATGTGGGACCTTTGATTTACCTCTCATGTTTGATTGATACCACTTTTCCTTTGGATGGAAATTGATTGATACTCCATTTCGAAGCATCACAAAATTATGCCTATATAGATTAGATTGTATAAAGTTTTCTTGTTCACTTACTTTTTGGGGTTCATTGTAAAAAAGGGTCTTTCAAATCATCTTTAGATATTGTCTCTAACTTTGAGTATTTATTATTACTTGCTTTTTGGGACATTTTTTGTCAAAGAACACATCCAAAAGTTGAGTGACAATGTTGAATTTCATGTAATCCTAATAACCCAATGTTTATGCCTTTGTTTTATGGGAGAAATGAGAGAAAATTTGTAAAATAACTCCACATTCTTTGATTGTTTAATATAGATTATTCACAGATTATTAAGAATTACGGAAATCCAAACTTCACCAATGATATTCAAGCACATTAATTAGTGAACATTTTCCTCACATACACACACACAAAAGAATCACTTGCATAACATCTTATTTCCAAAAAGAATATCTCAATTTTAAATCCTCCCTCCTCTCACTATTTAAACATAAAAATCAGATTTGGTTACTGTTAGTTTTGGGCTTTAAGTTTCAGTTTTAGGCAAGAAATATATTAAATTGCAATTTAGGAAGCCCATTAGGTTGGGCCAAGATCCAAGATCCAATCTTTTTGAAGATTGGGTGTTCATTTCTAGCTCTTCAGGGTTTCTTTTAAAACAATGATATTCCTTGTTAGTTGTTATTCCATTTAATGGCAATTAAAAATTTTTTATTTCACACATTGTGCTCAATTTTTCTCTTATAGGTGGTTGTTCAATTCATGAATTTTCCAACAATCTATGTACCTTTGGAACTTCTCAAATTTCAGTGGGTCATTGAAATAGGTATAGCTCGTAGCTCTTAAGTTTCCGTGGGTTTAAGTTGATCATGTTTCATATTTTAACTATGTTAAACCCTCTTAATCCTTTTAAAATTTATCTAAAATACGATTAATTAATCATGTTATGGTGTATCCATATAAATTGTGACTCATGTATCACCTAACCTTTTAGTCATATTCACGTGTCAAGTACACACGTTTACTATATGATTAAGACTCGTTTATTGATCCATATAAATACTAATATTTTTATAATGATTAAAATTTATTAATGTTGAGATATTATGATACTTATAAATTTTTGTTGTAAATTTGACTAATAGAATTATATTTTAATTTAATCATGTTAATCGTGTTTTAAGCATGTTAATCGTATCAATTGTAATAATCATGTAAACATATTATGTCGTATCGTATTATACGTTTATTAAATGCATCCATGTATACATTTAAGATCTTGACTGACATGATTAATTAATCATGTCATATTATTATTTAGTTATATAACTATCGATACCCTACATTTACACAATATGATTAAAACACGAAAAAATAAATTGTTATGTATAATAGCTTAATTTGTTATACATATATGTATGTATGTTTGGCCTAACTATATTGCTTGAGTTTTACCTTTTTCTTTCTTGATGTAGTTGAAGTTTAAGGCTTCCATCAAAATGAAAATATTGTCTAATCCTTTTTACTTGAGTTAATCCAAATAACACCATTAGGTATTTCTTTCTTTTGGGTTATAAATTTCACGTATGAATGTTGACAATTTAAGTCAATAAATTGAACTATTGAAAGCATATAGAATAATAGCAATTTAATTCAATGGCTAACAAGAAAGGGAGCATTGATTTTTTAGACCTTCAAAACTAATAGATTTTTAAGACAGTCAGATGAAGACACAAAAGTTTTTCCATAAGCTAGATATAAAAGGTATAATACTTTCAAAAGTCTCTGAAATTATTTTAAAAAATTTAAAATAAGTTTTTATTTTTTATTATATTTAATCAGGTTATGTATTTTTAATTTAAATTAATTAAATAAAATTTTATAATTAATGATTAACTAACTAGTAACTATCATTAGTTAAAATGTTACTAATCATTTTACATCACGTGGTGCTAAAATAATGCTTAAGTAAAGGGTAATAAAGTCATGTGGTTATATTATCATGTCACGTCTTTCATCAATTACGACATGTCAATATTTTATATCAATAACATGTTATATAAAATGACAAGTGATATTTTAACAAGCAATTGGTAAATCGTTAGTTATAAGAGTCTATTTGATTTAAAATTAAAATATAAGGTTTAATTAAACGTAATAAAAGAATAAAAACTTATATAAAATTTTTTAAATAATTTAAGAATTTTTTAAATATTATGCAATAATAAAATTTAAAAGTCTTTGGTTACTAATCAACATTGATTCCTCTCCATTATAACAAAATCCTTGTTTACCCCGTTCTTTTTAAAGGGAAAATTACAATTATGAAATTAAAAAGTTTTTTTTAAAAAAACTTTCAATGGACAAAAAACTTGATATCAATGATAGATTATTTTAGTGCTTATAAATTAAATTAATTTAATTATAAAAAATTATATCTGTTCATCAAATGAAAAATTGTATTTATTTATTTTTCTTATATCTTTATTACATTTACATCTTAACTTGAAAGGTTAGAGAACACATTTTTTTTTCGAAATTTAGAAAATAGTACATATGTTCATGTCTGTTTACTATTGAACCAAAAATTAAAGTAATCAAAGTACATGAATACCATAACTCTTAACTTTGAATAATCATGCAAGTTGCTTAAGGCTGCTATAGTTTTCCTAGTGGGCACTTAAACTAGAAGTCTAGAACTCTTGTCCGTGGCAACGACCAACATAAATTGATTCGTTCCCATGCAAAAGACCAAAGTATCTTTAACGTGTGGTGAAGGAATTGCATTTCTCTTCTCTTTCCAATCTATTGATCATCTAAAGGATACTGCCTCTCTCCCTCTCGTGACTCTTTATGCAGTTCTCAACTCATGGAAGAAGCCAAAACAGGAGCCAAAAAATGTTCAAGCAAAAGAAAAAAAAAAGGTTATAAACTATGAAGAATGGAACTTTATAATCACTATGAGAGATGCATTTTCTTTGAACATATTCCTTGGTATTCCAGTTAATGGCAATCGAAACTTTTTTATTTCAGACATCGAACCCAATATTTATCTTATAGGTGGTTGGGTTAAATTCATGAATTTTCCATGAACAAACTATATACGCCTTTGGAACTTCTCAAATTTCACTGGGTCATTGGAGTTTTTTAAACTTCAATTTTGTATGCGACATGACAATACAACACAAATTTAATCAAATTGAGTTTAAGTTAATCGTGTTTTGTTAAAATGAAAAGGCATAATTAAACTATCAATATCATGACTGAAGGCATGAGTTTTATCATTAATTTTATTCATTAAATTTTATTATTGTGTTTACCATCGAATGAAGACAAAAAAGTATTTCAATTAGGTAGATATAAATGTCTCTAAATTATTCAAAAAAATTCAATTAAGTTTTTATTTTTCTATTGTGTTCAATCAGACCGTTTACATTTATTTTAAATTAAAAATTTTTTCTATAATTAATGATTGACTAACTATCATTAGTTAAAATGTTATTTCTCATTTTATGTCTCGTGATATTGATGTGACACTAATGTACAATATGAAAAAAGCATGTAACCATGTCATCATGTCATGGTATCCATCCATTACGACATGTCAGTATATCATATTAGTACTATGTAACATAAAATGACAACTAACGTTTTAACTAATAATAGTTATTCAACAATTATTTAAGAATCTATTTGATTTAAAATAAAAATATAAAGATTTAATTTAATTTTTTAAAAATATTATAACATAATAAAATTGAAAAGTCTTTGGTTACGTATCAATATTGATTCCTCTTCCATTTAAACAAAATCCTTGCTTACCCCCACCTTTCTAAAGAGAAAGTTACAATTGTGTTAGAAAATACAAAGTTTTTATTAAAGAAACTTCGATGGACCAAATAGTTGATATCAATGATAGGTTACTTTAGTAGTCATAAATTAAATTAATTTAATTGTGAAAAATTATGTCTGTTCATCAAATTAAAAGTTGTATTTATTTTTTTATTTCTTTATTTTGAATATTTTAACGAGTGATTCAATATTAATTAATTTATTTTGATAATAAAGTAACTTGGATCACAATATCCATCTCTAAAGTTAACTAGAAAACAATGGCAAAGTCAAGGTAGTAGTGGAAGATGATGGCCACCACCTTAGTTTTTTATTTTTTTAGCATTATATATATTATTTATGATTTTATATGATTACCTTTCAACCACCGTTTATATAAAATTCTAAATCCGTCATTGTTAGAAAATTTGTACATCTGCATCTTGACTTGAGGTTAGAGAGCGTGTTTCTTTTGAAATATTTTTTCCGACACCAAAAAAAGAAGAAATTAAAATCAAAATTGAAATTGAATGCATAGCTTAAGTTAGGAAATAGTACATATAGTCGTGTTTACTATTGAACCAAACATTAAAATAATCAAGTACATGAATACCATACCTGCAACTTTGAATAATCATGCAAGTTGTTTAAGGCTGCTACACTATCATAGTGGGCACTTAAACTAGAAGTCTAACCACCAACATAAATTGATTTATTCCCATGCAAGGGACCAAAATAGCTTTAATGTGGGGTGAAGGAATTGCATTTCTCTTCTCTTACCAATCTATTGATCATCAAAAAGAGACTCTCTCTCTCTCTCTCTGTGTCTCTTAATCTAGTTCTCAACTCATAGAAGAAGCTAAAATAGGAGCCAAAAAATGTTCAAGCAAAAGAAAAAAAGGGTTATAAACTATGGAGAATGGAACATTGTAATCACTATGGGAGATGCATTTTCTTTGAACATATTCCTTGGTATTCCATATAATGGCAATTATAACTTACAAATTGAACCCAAAATTTTTCTTAACGGGTCATTGAAATAGCTATAGCTCTGCCCTATTAGTTGGTGTACGTATATGTATGTACACATACATATGATCATTTTTGTTCATATATATAAAACCCCATAATAAATAAATTGGAAATTAAAAATATAAAGAGTGATAATTGATATATTAGAAAATTTGGAAGCATATATAAATGGTAATGAGGAAATTGTGAGAAATGATCAACCTTATGAGGTCATTTTAAAAATAACATTTAGTATAAAGTTAATTGTTTTTATCAAAATTTTGTCATGACTTGATGAAAATGCTCTTAAAGCCATTTCAGATAAATTAAACTATTAAAGTTAATTGTTTTTACTCAATTTTTGTGACTTGACAAAAATGCTCAGAGATTACCCTGAAAGCTCTCTCTAGACTCCTCCAAGCATTCTTTCTATTCAGCCTTTTCCATTCGTCGTAATCTGCCGCTTCTTCTACCTTTTCTCATCCCTCATCACTTGCCACCCAAAGTATTTACGTTTTAAGGACTGCTTCAGTTTTCCTTTTTATTGCTTCTAGCGCATCCAGATTCACTCATTACAACACGTTTTCTCTCCTTAACCAAAAGAACACTATACAGCTTCTTACTGCTTTTGATTATGTTTTGTTGCTTCTAGTTTTTCCATGATTGTTTTGATTTGGAACTTATCCTTCTAGATAATCCCAATTTGCAATAATATTCTTTTTGATTTAAAAAAAATGATGTGAATTTGTCACTTGAAAAAATGATAACATGGAATGTTTGAAGGTAAATTTTAGCAATTGGATGATCATTAATATTTATTTCTGTAACGTTAGTAACCAAAATGTTATTTTTAAAAATGAAAAGATTAAAATAAAATGTTTTAAAAATACAAGGGACTGAATATATAATTTTTAAAAGGTTTAATGTTCAAATAAGCTTCTAAACTATTCAAAAAGAATTCAAATAAATATTTGTTATTGCGACCAATCAAGCTTTTATATTTTTATTTTAAGTCAAATAAACTCTTATAACTAACGATTGATTAATTGCTATTAGTTAGAACACCGCTTGTCATTTTATATTCATATGATATTGATATGATGTTGATGTGAAAGATAAAAAATATCATATAATTATGTTATAATGTCAAATTAACATGTCATATCATTATGTATAACGTTGATGAAGCCTTTTTTTAAGACAATAAAATAAAAAATATAACATGAAATCATTCATTATTAAAAAATAAAAATTTACAAAATGGAAATGAAAGAGCAGTGAGTATAAATAATTAAAGGAAGCAGAAAGAGAAGATTGCGATGGAAAAAGCTGCAATCAACACTGTGTGCTATTCTCCAGGCACCTTCCACAACCGTTTGTCTAGTATGCCAAACCTCCTCCTTCATTTTCCAATCAAAATACTCTTCAATAATATTTTCAGTGATTTATATTATCTTTCTAACAGCTAAAGAAAATATTCTCTTTATGGTTGTTTTGGTATTGACTAATCTAGCAACTACGTTGACTCATCTTATTCCTCGGGAAAAGACATAGTGCTTACACCCCTCAAAACAAAGAAATACATATTATTTTCTCTAAGTAAAGAAATTATATATCAACTAATTAACTTGATACTCGAATGCGATGTAGTACAGTATTTTTGATGAATTATTGGTGCGTTCTTTGATGGAACATCCGAACCAATTTATTAAAATAGCAACTAACAACTCTTATTAAAATAATATTGATAACCTTTTTATAAAATAATATTAAAATCTAGTAATTTTGATAGTTCCAATTTATCAAGATAATTGGGTAAAACATTATCTTAAGTCTTATCCAAGTAGGATGAGCATTATGGGTGTCATCTTAAAAGTCCAACATCTGCCATTCACACATGATTACCACTCTCTTAAACCATTTCATTCCTAATATCACATTAATTATAATGGGCTAAGTGACCCTTAGTACACTTGAAGTTTGGAACCTCTATACTACGAATTTATCAGAACTCGCATTAAGACATCAACCCTTAAAAAATATATTATCTGATCAAATCAAGTTGGGCAGAATTCAAGTTCAAGAAGATCAATCATGTTTTTTGAGTTCGGATCAATTTTACCAGCTCAACCCATTATCGAATTCTATTTCAAGTTTCATTATGTTTTATTTTTTTATAATTATATAAAATAAGTGACAATATTTTACTACACTCACTTTTTCAAGAATTTTGAATGTGTAGGATTAAAAGTGCCATTTTCGTTAATAAAAAGAGAATTATACAAAATAAAATTTGAATTTGAAATCTGAAAATCTTAAACCTTTTATTTTCTCCGTCAAGACAACGACTCTCGCAAAATAATAAAAAAAATAATTAAAGATTTTGATCTTCCATAAAAGGAGAAAACGACTAATTTTTAATAAATTGTAAGCACTAGTGGTAACGTTGCGTGTTCAATAGCAAGAGACAATTCTTTTCATGTGGTACAAGTATTTTTTCCATTTTAGCATTTTTTTGTAATTTTTTTAAGCTCAGCACACATGTTAAGTTATTTGTGAATAGGAACAAAACTGGGGCTAATAAAAGACAAACCAATCACGTGTATATTCTAAGTCGGTAAATAATAATCCAATCAAAAGTGATACTTTGTCCAAATAGTCTTAGTCACACTTTTTTTTTTTAAAAAAAAATTAAAATATTAAAATAATTTTCTAATTTAGATAATGTTGTAAAGATATTTGCTTTGGGGAAGAAACAAATTTACTTTAGACATAGGGATAAAGTTGTTGGGAATTAGGAAAGATTGATACAAACCCATTTGATTTGACTTAAATTAATTTCAAAGGAAGATAATTATTTCTTTTTTTTGTACATTACTTATGATTTTTGGATTATAAAATAAAAATAATTTTTTCATTTGATCTATATAATTAATTAGTTTTGTTATGATTTTCTATTTGTAAATAAGGAGGAAAAATGGAGTGGGTAGAAAAAAGGAAAGTTTTAAATGATCAATTATTACAATTTTTAAAGTAAATTACTAATTTAATAAGAAGTTTGGAATCAAATTCAAAAAATTTACATGAAAAGTATAGAAAAATTTGTTCTGAAAAGTCACTTAAGGGATAAAAATGGAATGAATTTAGGTATAAATCTTAAATTTTTGAATTGTAATACTCTTTACGGCGGAAAGAAAGAAAAAATTGTCCTTAAAAGCAACTCTAAGTTTTTTAATATACATAGTATAGACATTAGATAGAGTTAACTAACTTTTAGCTAGGCTTGGTAGTTTAAGAGTTTATTGCTATATTTATGTAATCAAAACTTAGAAGATTGACATGGTTACAGACATAAGTATGACTGACAAATACCTATGTTGGCAAGGCTATCTCAAACCAAATGTCCTGGATCTTGTATATGTGTTGATAATGACCCTCTTTCAATGGAAGGAGAGGGAAGAAACTTTCTCTTTTTTGCAGCTTTTGTTGACTTATGGTGATAATTAATTGATAGGAACATACCAAAGTACTGAAAGTAACTAAATATTCCGCAATTAAAATTAATGTCTACTTTGGTAATTAACTTCTTTAGAAATTATAGGGTTTGTTAAAGTTCCATGACTAACAATTAATTAGTAGCTAGAAATTCAGTGGGGATGCCAAGAATTTGGTATGTGATATAGTGTACTATGTCTATAAATTTTCATTATTGTGACTAAATAAAACATATTTATTGTTTTTGACCATCAGTATATCATCCTGAAATTACTCAAATTTTAGGGAGACAGCCTAATATAATAACACCTTGAGATAGATGACTAGACTTGATAATTTTGAACACGACACGTTAACACGATATGAGAAGACACGGATTAAACAGGTTTTGGATTTAGTCTTAACGTGTTTCGTGTCTAATAGTGTCTGACACGTTAAAACACGAAAATTTTCATATCTTAACGTGTTTGACACGACAAATACGTTTAAAACACGTTTACTTAATCGTGTTATTGTGTTTAATCGTGTTATCGTGTTTAAACGTGTATATATGACACATTTATTAACCTATTAAAAATTAATAATTAAAAACTATTTTAACTTTATATAAATAATTTTAAATAATTATTTTAATAAGTTTTTTTAATTTTATAAAGGGTATAATGTAATTATACATGCTCAACCCTAATTTTTAACTTTTGGTGATTATTTGATGTTATTATTATTTTTGTTTTATTATAATTATTTTATAATTATAGATTTTAAATTTAAATAATAAAATTATATTTAATTATAAATATTTTTATTTAATCGTGTTAAACGTGTTATTAATCGTGTCGTGTCGTATATTGACACGTTTAATAAACGTGTTAATCTTATCGTGTCGTGTTACACGTGTATTAAACGTGTACATGTACGTATTTTAAATTTAAGATATGAATATTAAACGTGTCGTGTTCGTATTTAATCTTAACGTGTTTCGTGTTTAATCGTGTCTGACACGTTTACAACACGTTAACACGAATTATTAGGTTTATAGATGACCCAAGTTAAAAGAATAGAGAATTGTTTTATTATATTTTACCAAAAATATTAAAAGAGAAACATAGCATGTTTATTACTCTATTGTAGGAATTTTGGTCATGCATTTGTTTTTATTTAACAAATAGTCAAAATTATATGACTCAACTTGGAAGATGATAATTTTCTAGTTTTACTTCTATATTGCATTTTGCAATTTTACTCCTACATTTTCTCCCTTTTATGTGTGTTTGGGTAAATAGGGTTTTATTGGAATTCAAAAGAGCCGATAAAATTAAATGTGAGCAAAATTGGATCAGGTCAATTGCCCATCCAAATCAAATATAATTTAGGCAAAATGGTTTGGTTTAATTGGTTCGTTAAGTAAATTGGTCCAAAATGTTTAGTCTAATTAGTTTGTTAATCGATTCTTGGTTTTAAAATTTTTAGACCTAATTGATAAAAAAAATACTAATTATATATATAAATTAATATATGTTATATTTAAATTTATATAAAATATAATATACATTTAATATTTTCACTTCTTCTTTTTTTTTTCGATTCTTATTTCTTTGTTTCTTATAATTCTTTTTTATTTATGCAATTTAGAGATGACAAAGATTGGGATTATGGATTCCATTTTCGTTATTGACGGTTGATGAGTAAAGAAGTTAGAAATGCATGCTTTACACTTCAATTGAGGTAAATCTTAAATTTATGACTTTTACATCATTTTTCATTTTTAATCTTCTTTTACTTTGTTATTAAAATAAATTTATACTAATTATATTTTTTTATTTTCTTTTAACTATTAGATATATAGCCTATGTGAGTGAATGTGAAGATCCAAGTCATGGAGGAGATTTAAGTTGATAATTTGTGATGGTTAATGGTTTTGTGTTAGATAGTTTTATTTTGTAGATGTTAATTTTATTATCTTTAATTTTTTGTTATGTTGAATCTTAAATATTAATTTGATGGTTTATGTAAAAAAATATAATTATATGCATGAAGGAACAAATGTTATGATTTTTTTTTATATTTAGATTATTTATATATTTTATAATTATGGATAAAATTTAAAAATTTTAATATTAACATGGCAATTGATGTGACTTTCAAATGATCACAATTTTTCATTTATAACTTTTTATACGAAGAGACATAATTTTGAAAATACAACAACGCACTGTATAATAAGTTTAAAATTAAATATGCAATTATTATAAATAATTGAGGGTAGAAGATTGCATATATTGTTGTTATTTTTTATTTATTTTTAGAGCTTACAAAAAGAATTTTCTAAGTTAATATATAAAAGTATTTGTTAAATCGAGAAGACACTATTTATGAAAATTATGATATATTCGTTGAATAAATTAAGAAAATAAAAAGTTTTTTAAAGTAATATTGATGCACCGATGACAAATTATTGTAGTATTCATAAATTAAATTAATTTAATCTTTTCTTTTTATTTCTTTAATTTTAATTTTGGGTGATTCTATAGTAAGTTCATTAATTCTCACAATAAAATAACTTTGGTTCGCACTATCCCTTTCTACATCCTGGCCTAAGGTTCAAGAGTGCTTTTTTTTTTTTGACAAATAAACAAAAAAAGAAAAGAAATTGAATGCATTGGTTCGTGTTTGTTAGTAACTAAACGTGAGTACCATAGATGCTGCTACAGTATTCCTGGTTGGCAGTTAAGCAAGAAGTCTACAACTATTTCTCCTTGACTAGTGACCACCACCAATATAAATTGATTTGTTGCCATGCAAAGGACCAAAAGCAGCTTTAACGTGTGGTTAAGGAAGTACATTTTTCTTCTATCACCAATCTTTCCATCTGAAAAAGCCTGTCTCTCTCTCTCTCTCTCCTTCTCCCTCTCTCTTTATGCAGTTCTCCACTCGTTGAAGAAGCCAAAAACAAGAGCCACAAAGTGTTCAAGAAAAAGAAAAAGAAAAGTTATTATTGAAGAATTAAAACTATGGAGAATGGAACGGTACTGAACCATGAAATGGAAACAGCTTCAACTATCACGATCAAAGGCATCCTTAGTTTGTTAATGCAAAACGTTGATGAAAAGAACGGGAAGAGGTTGATTTCTTTAGGTATCGGTGACCCTACTGTTTATTCTTGCTTTCATACTACTCATGTTGCCGGAGAAGCTGTTGCTGAAGCTCTTCAATCTGAGAAGTTCAATGGCTATTCACCCACTGTTGGCCTTCCCCAAACCAGAAGGTAAATTTCCTCAGCTTTGTTACTGCTTTGGGAATGCTGCTTGCATGTTCTTCTTTTTGCTGTTGCTTTGAATTGTAATTCTCTTCAGCATGAATTTCAGTATAAATATGTTCAGTTTCATCTAATTGTGTTAACTCTGCATTCTACTTTGACAGTTATCAGCTAACTTTCTGCTAATTCATCTTTCATTTGGTACCTGTTTGTTGTCAAAGCAATTTTTATATCTATTGCAATAGTACTTTTTGCTTCTCAATTTTCATGGTTACTCTAATAATTGATTTGTTTAGTTCCTCGAATTCTGCAATTGCAGTTGAGGACATGCAAGTAATCTGGATTTGTTTTCATTTTGATTTTATTAGTGATTCTTCTTTCGCTCTCATGGTCAGTATAATTAAAAAGAAATATTATGATTCTTTGATTCTAGACTTAATTTCTCATTTATTGCTGTTGCAAACTTTCAATTTGAAAGTGACCCAGAGTAGAAATCTGGGTTTCTGCAATCTTGCTCAAGTTCTTTGTTATTTAATTGTTGCAGTTGAAGGATATTTTCAAGCACTTGTCTGCCTAGGCTTAATACAGTCTAGCTTTAGTTTCTTACTTGTTCTTGAATTTAATGCAATCTAGAGCTACTAATTTTCTTTCTTTTTTTCTCACCTCAAAGTGTGGGTTTCCTCTGGTGGGATGATGCAGTTTTTTTTTTTTGAATCTTGCAGTTGATCACCAGTACCATATATTTGAAATTTTCTTTACTCATTTTCTCATGTTTTCACTTTTAACAGGGCAATTGCAGAATATCTGTCATGTGATCTTCCTTACAAGCTATCATCTGATGATGTCTTTGTCACATCTGGCTGCACACAAGCTATTGATGTAGCATTGGCAATGCTTGGACGACCAGGTGCAAACATCTTGCTTCCAAGGCCTGGATTCCCAATCTATGAACTCTGTGCTACCTTTAGACGTCTAGAAGTTCGGTACTTTGATCTTCTCCCCAAGAAAGGCTGGGAAGTTGATCTCGATTCGGTTGAAGCACTTGCAGATCAGAACACAGTTGGTTTAGTAATCATAAACCCTGGCAATCCTTGTGGCAATGTGTACTCCTACCAACATTTGAAAAGGGTAAGTACCTTAGGATAAGGAAATGCAGCACAGGGAAATGAGACTTTGATAAGACTATATTTGCCTATAGTATTGGTCTAGTGGGAATAATTAATTGTTTGTTTATTGTACTTAGATTGCAGAAACTGCAGAGAAGCTTAAAATTCCTGTTGTTGCTGATGAAGTCTATGGGCACCTTGCTTTTGGGGACAACCCGTTTGTACCAATGGGACTTTTCGGATCAATTGTTCCGGTCCTAACTCTAGGGTCTCTATCAAAGAGATGGATAGTACCCGGATGGCGACTTGGTTGGTTCGTGATGAGTGACCCCTGTGGCATGTTTAAAAATCCTAAGGTTCTCTTCCTTCTCTTACATATCAGTATTCTTGATGTTATACTTTGGTATTTGCCCCAACGCTACAATAATGAAACCCCCAATAACTCCATGGAATTGTTTCTGGTACTTGTCTATTTCAACAATAATGATGCACTACCAACGGTCTCCATGCATTGTCTATTTCAACAATAATGATGCTCTATGGATGGTGCCTGGACATTTCTCAAACCATTTCAATGCAGTAAATGCTATCGATGTTCATATTCACTTTCAACATCCGCCAACTACTTTATCCTGAAATTAATTTTGGCAATCTAACTTTTGTCCAGACTTTTGTTGTGTGTATTATTTATGAGAGGTGCTACTGATAGTAACTTTCTTGGGCTTTTAATCAGTGATTTCTCCATGTGGAAAAAAAAGAGAGAAAAACCTGATGCAATCATTGTGATGTCAATATTGAACACCCGATTTGCACTTCTTACCTCTTATGTTTGAAAATCTGTTCTGTTGTATGATATAGGTTTATTATGAAACAATCAATTTTTGAATCTCTCTGATGCATATTTGTCCTAATCTTTGTTCTTATCAGATTATCGAGCGTATAAAGAAGTATTTTGATATTTTGGGAGGACCTGCAACTTTTATTCAGGTATGTTGTGGTGTTGGCTTGTTTATGGATTAACGAAATGAGAACATCCTATTGTTGTTCACAACTACAAGTACTTACAAAACCATGTTAAGAAGTTAGACATAATAATACAGTATTGCTGTTACACATATCATAGCTAATTTTGTGCTTGATCTTAGGGATGATTAATCTAATGTTAATAAGATTTTGAATCATTATAATAGAGCTAATGTTATAAATTGCATTATGCCATTACCAAAGGTATTCACTGCATTCTTTCTGTGGCTTTCTATTTGGTGTCTTAGGCAGCTGTTCCCTGTATCATTGAGCAAACTGATGAGGTTTTCTTCAGAAAAACTATTAACACACTGAAGCAGACCTCAGATATTTGTTGGGATATGATAAAGGAGATCCCTTGCATTAGTTGTCCCCAAAAGCCTCAGGGATCTATGGCTGTCATGGTAATGGAGTAATATAATTTGCAATTCTTTGTGTTTGAAACTAAAGGGTTCAGAAATATGCTAATTTAGTATATGTATTGCAGATTAAACTAAATCTTTCAGACCTGGAAGACATCAGCGATGATATTGACTTCTGTTTCAGGCTGGCCAAAGAAGAATCTGTTATCATTCTTCCTGGTATATAAAAATTGAAAGCAGCATGGTTCTCTCTGGCCTGTGATTACAGAAAAACAAGGAAATTATGTCATCTCAAAAGCTCAAACAGGAGCCTTATCATGACCTTTTAGTCTGATTATATAAACTCTATGATTTGTACTCGAAATCTGTATTATGGAATCCTTTTAATATTTGGGAACAAAGACAAGCAAAGTCACATAGATTAAGAGGAATTTCATGAAATTTTGAGTTCATATTTTTAGGTTTTCAAGTAGCTCTGTAATCACTTACAACTGAGAAGCATGTGTCTTGTGCAGGTACTGCAGTGGGGTTAAAGAATTGGCTTCGAATCACGTTTGCTGCTGATCCACCCTCTCTGAAAGAAGCGTTGGGCAGATTGAAGTCTTTCTGTGAAAGACATACCAAGATACTGCAGATATATTGAAAGTACAGGCTACACAACATGCCCTCAAGCCTCACACAGTATACTGACACCATTTCCTGCTGCCAGCATATCTTTAATAATAGAATAATATTATGCTTCTTCAACTGGTCAATAATGCTTGTTGATTTATTGTTAATAACACTTGCAGATGTTAGATGTTATTTCTTTTATGGGAAATTTTAACTTGAATGTTAGAGGTCATCTGCAAAGTAGTCTTCTTCCACATGTAGTAAAATTTATAGTGCCAAATGATATAATGTATAAGAAGTTGTTACTTTGTTATGTTTGTCATCTTTCTCATCTGTCTAAGTACACAGACTTAACACCAGTTGATCAAATTTTCCACCATAACAGCTTTCAATTATCCATTCCCAGGGAAAAATACTTGGCATTTGCAATGAATACATTTTTAGAATAGTTCTAACCAGTAACAATGATAAAGCTTAGATGGGTTTGGGTAGCTCAGTAATTCAGGGATTACCTATTGAAGTTGGATTCCTCAAATCAATGGGGACCAAAAACAGAGCAAGTACAGGGAGGAGAAAAGAGTACAGAAGCAGGAATAAAAGATTTGGGTAATGTTAGGCAATGTTAGGTAAAACACTTTGTATCTAAAGAGTGTAACTTCAGTGCTTAAATACAATCTGCTGCTAGTTCCATTATTCCCCCTAGCAGATATTTTTGAACTTCAGTGCTTGTTTCATTCGATCTCCACTATGTTACCTCTTTTTCTGGCCCCTTTTGTGGACAATTAAATGTAATAAAATGCCACAGAAAAGGACAACCCATGACATGGAAAACCAACTAAACTCATCTCTTTAGCATACACTAAGCAGGTGTTGTGCTTAGAATAATTATAATCTATTAAATGTTTCTTTAGAAAGAACCAAAAGAGTAAACTGCCAATTGCCGGCTGGGGATGTCTTACATATGAGGATGTGTGTCTGTGTTAGGAGTATATTCAATGCAGAATATAGAAAATGACAACATATTGCTCAAAAAGAAGACAGAACAAAATTCACGGTTACCTGAAGCTCGTAACTTATGTACTTAAAACTATTAAGCCACTTTTCTTCAATGTCCAAGCACTGCAAGACAAACTATAAAATCATGGATTCCACTCTCTTACATAACAGAAACCAGGCTCCTTCACTCTTCTTATATATCCAACGCCTCTCTTTTTCTTTCCATATCAAAAGGGTATCTTTTGGTTATCTATTTTTACAACTATGGCAGATTGCAACCCTTCTTCTGATAAGATATCAGGTGATCCTTCCCTCTTTGATTTTACTGATATTTCTTAATTTGGGTGTTTAGTTATTGAACTTATTTCTTGTTTTGTGTTTTTCTTTGTTTGGGTGGAAGGTGAAATGGTTTCCTTGGAAATTGGAAGTGGCAGTGACTATAAGGTTCATGTGTTCTCATCATCATCGGAGGTTAAAACTCAAATTCCCAACTTTGTCTTTCAATTCATTTTCGTCTTCTTTGTCTTTCAAGTCAAGTTTTCTTGGGTATGTTTTTGTTTCAATAGAAAAAGGTTGGGTTTTCGTCAATAAGTCAGAAGTTTGCTCCTTAGCAAATAGTTAAGAACATCTTTTGGTACATGGATGAATTGCTTATAAGGAGCTTATTGAGTGGTTTGAATGAATTGCATTTAGCCTGCTTGCAGAAATGGTTCTATGCCAGTAAAATTGTGATAATCACTATTTTCCTTAAGATGCTGGAAATTTTATTTTTCAATAAATACTGGATTTTGCCGGAGAATCCCCAGTATCAGTTCTCTGTTCAGTAGATATTTCTTTGTTTCAGTTGCCTTGTCTATGAAACTATTGTACTACTGATGGTTATATATTGGTATTCTATGTGCTTGGGAGTAGGGTCATTGCTAGTATAAAAAGGAACTGAGTGGAAGTATTGAAAAAATTCATGCGATTGGGAGTTGTTAAGGACCAGGATAACCAAGTTTTCATATTCCTTGCTAAAATCCCTATATGAAGTCTTGCAGATTAAGTCCCCAAAATAAGAATTTAAAAATGGTTGTTTAGCTGGTAACATGTAGATTACCATTATGAGCTGTTATATTTCTGATTATTAACTGAAAACTTACCTTCTTCTTTTGTAAATTATTGATAGTATTGTTTTTCTCAATGCACTTCTCAATCTATTACATCCTTTGAACATTTAGTTACCTTGTTTGTATATCCCAATTTTGTCTCAACCAGTTGCTTGAAAAGCTGGACAAAAAGTGGAGTTCGGTGAATAAGAAACCATACCCAGCTATGTATTCCAGCATTTTTGGAGGGATCATTCTTGATCCTGCCATGATGGTAATTCCCATAGATGATCACATGGTTCATCGAGGGCATGGTGTGTTTGATACAGCAATCATTCTAGATGGGTAAGTGCATGATATCTCTTTGATGCATAAGTTTGACATATACTTTAATAACACTTTATCAGCAGGATTCTATGTTTGTAAGGTTTAAACTATCTCTTTTTGTAGCTATCTCTATGAGCTGGATGCCCATTTAGAACGCTTTCTTAGATCAGCAGCAAAAGCAAGAATCTCCTCTCCCTTTCCTCAATCAACTCTTCGTAGTATTCTTGTGCAATTGACTGCAGCATCACAGTGCAAGAAAGGAACTCTAAGATACTGGTTGAGTGCAGGTCCTGGTAATTTCTTGCTTTCTCCTGCCGGATTGCCTACATCTGCATTCTACGCTGTAGTCATTGATGATGACTTCTCCCAATGCAAAAAAGGGGTTAAAGTGATAACTTCCACCATCCCTATCAAATCACCCCTATTTGCTACAATGAAGAACGTAAATTACTTACCAAATGTTCTATCGGTAATGGAAGCTGAAGACAAGGGTGCATTTGCTTCTATCTGGGTTGATGAGAAAGGTTTTATTGCTGAGGGTCCAAACGTGAATGTGGCTTTTATAACCAATGATAAGGAGCTTATTTTGCCTCAATTTGATAAGATCCTAAGTGGATGTACTGCAAAAAGGCTTCTTGAATTAGCACCTAAGTTGGTTCAGCAGGGGTGTCTTAAAAGTGTGAAAACTGCCAATCTTACTGTCGAGGAAGCCAAAAGTGCAGCTGAAATGATGTATGTAGGAAGCACACTACCAATATTGCCAATCATCATGTGGGATGAACAGCCCATTGGAGATGGTACGTACAATCTTTTATAGTAAGATGACTTTTTAATGTTTAGGAAGCCTTAATTTAGGCTCGTCCTCTACACTATCCTTGCAAGAAGAGTAACCTGTCACATAGAGATTTTTAAGAATTTTTGCTTCATTAAAATGGACGAAATTTAGTGTTTACATGCATCTATTAATCACATCTCTAATTATGTTGCCTTGCCTATCTACGGATTAGCTCCTATGTTCTTACCAAGGTGTTGCTTATTTTTCCTTGTTAAAGGAAAAGTGGGAGATTTGACAATGGCACTCTCTGATCTGCTTTGGCATGATATGGTAGCAGGTCCTGATACACAGAGGCTTCCTGTTCCATACATTAACTGATCCAAATTTCACCAAGGGGGCTAAAAAGGGATCTTGCTGTTAGGCATCGTAGTGCTTATTATTGCAGCTGCATATCCTTGCAAGAGCCTTGTGTATGTTCTGTTTTTGCCCTTTTCTGAATAAATTGGAGAAAAGGACTTGAATAAGAAGCTAATAGCTTGCACTGCTGTTTGTGTTATTTAGCAAGAACATCATTCTGATGACTCATTATTTGATCGAGTAAATGATTGATGCATTACATCCATAGACTGACTCCTTCATACCTATATATGATTACTAACATACTAAATGTTCACAGATATACATGTACATATACACATGCATACAGGCAAACATGGTAAAATATGGAACTTCTGTAACTCCGATGCTGTAACTAATAGCAACTAGCAGAGGAAATAAGCTAATCTTCACTCAAATTGATTCTTCTTATTTATTGCATATTGAAGTATGTCTAATATCCCTTCTGTATCATTCTACTTTTCTAGGAGCTGCTAGAAACATATCTACAGTTTTCATGCTATTTAGTGAGAGCCATTTTGGAGGCTGTTTCAAATTTATAATCAATATTCACCTAATTGGGAACGAATGATGATCAATGAGAGAAACATGGATTCATGGGAATATGATGAAGTATGAACTTGAAGGAATATCAAATGGTAAAAACTGGCTGAGGAAGTCAATACCAGTGCGAAACTTGTGAATCTTAAATGTGAAAACTTTTTGGTAAGAAACTGTTCTGTTTCTTGATTTCATGGGAACCATTAGAGCTTAGTGCACTCACTTTTTCTGGATAAGGTCCCATAGGAATTATTATGCATCTAAGCTTTCTGGAAACATTTCCTCCAGTCTCCATTGAAGAAAGTGTACTTCATATATGTTTTCAGGGTGGGTTTTTGTACCTTCATCCATTTTTGTATGCTTCTATCCTGTTAAGCAGTTTTGGATTCCATTTAAGAATCTGATATAGTGCTAAATGCATCAGTTCTGCGTAAAAAAGCATCTTGTGCTAGTGTGATATATTTTCCTTTTCGGTTATGCACTTATGCCTTCTATAATGTTATCGTAGAAGTGATCGTTCCAGTTGCCTATTTCCAGCATTGTCTTGCAATACTATTTTGATTCATGTTGGATATCATTCAGATCAACCAATATTTTCTGGTGACATTGTGCATGCACATTGTAATTCAGTATTTAGCTATTATGTAGTATTGCATTCTT
This sequence comes from Theobroma cacao, assembly GCF_000208745.1. Classification (NCBI taxonomy): domain Eukaryota; kingdom Viridiplantae; phylum Streptophyta; class Magnoliopsida; order Malvales; family Malvaceae; genus Theobroma; species Theobroma cacao. The sequence goes on from NC_030856.1 coordinate 5,799,106, forward strand.
AGCTCATGTAGTTATGCATGAACATATTTCAATCTGATCAGGAATCTGAGAAATATTAAACAGATTATTTCACTGGGAAATCAACAGCCTATCGTTTGCAGAACATCCAGCTTTAATAAGAAATACAACTTTCTAGATTTACAATATAACATCTTCTATGGTGTAGAATTTCAATCACTTACCACATCTCTAGAGTACCGAGTATGTATCATGCAGAGCAGTCTGTTTGTATTGTGCCTGCTATAATCGTAAACATATCTGTGAAGTTCATATGATGCAAGTCCTGAACTGCTTTCTGCTTTCCTTTACACAAATCACTAGAACCTTGAATGATATTTGATTTTGCCATACAAATCTGGATTAAGCTACCAAAATGAACTACTCAGTATAAGTCTAAACCCAATTTAGTGGCAATGAAAAACAAAAATACACAGTTAATAGAAAAGAAAAAAGAGCTTCTCACTACAAAACAATTGCTAGAGTTTATAGAACAAACATATAGTGGTTAAGGGAGATAATTCATGGAGGGCTATGGTAGTTAGTGTACTAATCTACCATTGCTAAAACAGTGAACTGAACCTTCAATATAGTTCATAAATATTTGGCATACTCTATACAATCTACATATGTTAAACATGTTGCTAACAAATATATAAATCAATTTCTTGATTATTTTTTTATATACTTGTGCAAATCTTTACCCTTTTAGATTGATATGGCAAAGGGTATACTAGCACAAGCTTTTTAAAGTTGTGTATAACTATCTTCTTAGATGAGTTAGAAAATAGCTAGGTTTTGTCATTGCAGAACAACTCCCAGCTCTCTTCTAACTCATAGAAGAAACAGAAAAATTTTCCGAATGCCACCTGTTCCGAAGAAGAATGAAATGCTGCTGCGATCAGCCTCCTCATAACTGCCTTTCCATGCATCATCTGCAAAATTGTGATATTGAACAATTCGTCAAAGCATATATAACTTGACCAAAGCTTTGCCCTCTCATCTTACAGCAGCATGCCTGCATAAATACAGAAATGAAGGAAGATGTGGGAAGATGGGGAGAGGAGAAGAGGACAGATGCTCTTTTTCTTAGAGATAGTAGAAGTTCCCAAATATGGAGTCTTGGGGGAGCTATGTTTCTTTGAGAAACACACATTTCACACCATTCAAAAAGCATCTTTCTTTGCATTTATCTTGTGATCCGTTCTATCTTAAAGTTTGGCATCTAGGAATTTTGTGGGGGCCTGCACATGGCTTTATGACATTACCGGCTATATTTTCCGGCTATCTTTTCAGACCTTTTTTAACTTCACAAGTTTCCCCACTTGTTAATGGCAGCTTTGAGTGTAGGGTCAATATTTAGGTAAAGGCAAACATTTTTATGATCAAAGCTCACTTGTTCAATAACAGTTACTATGCAACATTGAGTATGGCTGGTACAGTATTGGGATAAAATGATTGTGTTTCTTAATTTTGTAATATCCTTTTAGGTTAGTTAACCTTTCATTGTTCCAATTGAATCCAAAATCTTTTTAAACTATTGCAAGTATGATCCTTTTATTAAACATAATTCAAATAAATAGAGATGTATATTATGTAAGAAGATACTTCAAATAAACCTAGATGAGGCACCTCATGTAGATAATACCAATTTTTGAAATTTGAGGATCTCATTTTGATGAAGTCTGGAATAATAAAATGGGTATGATAGCATTCGGGCATTTGGTTTATTGATGGGTGTATGATTTTTTTTTCAAAAAGAGTAGGATTTGAATCTCCTTCTTCAAATATTTCAATATTCTGATTAGATGTTGTGGGCACTTAGATGTTTATTACAACATAAAATAAAGAAAAGCCTACAACTAACAAGAATAGAGTAATAGGCGACAGTGGCCCATGAATTGGCAAGGGTTGAGCCTCATATCTCATTATTCAACAAGGTGACAGACACTGTATCATGGAGAAGTTGAAAACATTAGATAAGACCCAACTTGTTCCTTAGCTTCCTTTATTTCCTTCTCCATGGCAATTACCAACCACTAGCATAAGGGTTTTAATGTTTTGTTTAACTACCTTCTTAGATGAATTAGTTGATCTTAAGTTTGTGATGTAGCCTGGCACATGGCTTTAATGACAGTTGCCAACTTTCTTTTCATCTACTAAATGCTTACTCGTTTATAAAGGTATCTTTGAATAGGGACAACAGCTAGGTGAAAGCAAACGGTTAAATGATTCAAAGCTCACTTCTTCATGCACTGATATTCTACAATAAAGAAGATCAGACTTTGGACTCCTTTTCCTTGTAAAACAGAAAAAATCAGCATGGACTTGGATTCCAAGGTTAGTATCCAATTCCAAGTCTAGTGTATTAAGCATTCGCTGGCCTCAGTTTGAGTTTTTAGGGCCTGACAAGTTTATAAAGCATAGTTTATTCTTTGCCTCAACTTGCTGCAATGGATGGGCAATATATGTTTCTTCCACTCATTTTCCAAGTGGTTGTATTTCAGTAAAGTTAGAGTGGTGATGGTTTCTCCGAAGCTCTATGCAATGACTCTTCTTTGGGGTTTTTTACTCCTCTTTCTTCCAACTTTCCTCCATTCATTAATGCTCTCTCTCTCTCTCTCAGTGGCCCAATCCCCACTTGTCACACGTTATGCACTTTTGTACTCTTTCTTATTTTAAATTAAATATTCACTTTTTTATTTTTTATTTTACAACTTATATTTTTCTAGTGTAATAAAAGCTAAAGTGGTACATATTTCCATTAAGGACGACTTTGGAAAAATGTTTTCAAATTTGTAAGATTAAATAGTTTTTAAAAATATTTTGAAATGATAATGTCGACTTTAAATATAAATCGAAAAGATTTATATATTAATTTAGTTAAAATGTGCCCAATTGTTTAAATTTGAACATAAAAAAAAATGATAAATTTGAAGGTGGTAGATTATGAAACATAATTCTAAATATAAAATAATTGATATAACAAAGAGAAAAGTAAACGAAAAAAAATGCTTGAAACATCTTTCCCTAGTCTTTCTTCCACTCATTTTCCAAGTCTTTCTTTTTAAAAAAAATAAGAAGGGTGATGGTTTCTTAGTCTTCCACCATCTCCGAATCTCCATGCAATGACTCTTACTCTGGATTTTTTAAATAATATTTCTTTCTTCCACTCATTTTCCAAGTCTTTCTTTTACAATTAAGTAAGACTGGTCCTAGTCTTCCACTATCCACACTTGACAATAGCTTTAGAAAAACAAAATTAGGACTGATTAATATTATTTTTTAAGATACTTTTTTGTTGAATAATAAACCTTAAGTATAATATTTATTCACTTTGTAAGATGCTTCTCCAAAGAAAAAGTTAAATCTAATATTTGCCATTGTCGTGACCTTTCTTTCCCTTCAGCCCTACTTATAATTCTAATACTAGTCTTCCACTATCTCTATTTTAAATTCGAAGATTAATCTTTTCACACTTGACAATAGCTTTAGACTAAGGCCCTATCTCCACTTTCACACCTTAGTACTCTTTCTCTCCTTTTTCTTTTCCTATATTCCCTAATATTTTTCTCATTTTGAATTAAATTTTCATTTTTTTTATTTTTTATTTTACAACTTATATTTTTTAAGCCTAATAAAAGCTAAAGTGGTCAAGTTCATATTTCCATTAAAGACGACTTTGGAAAAATGTTTTCAATTTGGTGAGATTAAATATTATTTTAAAATATTTTGAAATGATAAGATGGAAATTAAATTTGAAATCGAAAACGCTTATATATTATTCTATTTAAGATAGTTGAATTGTTTAAATTTGAAAATAAAAAAAATGATAAAATTATGTATAAATAATATATATAACCGTCAAAAATAAAAATTTGGCATAAACGAATATATTTCGAATTTTTTTAATAATCCTCCACATCTTAATCATGCCTAGAAGCCTAAATAGAAAATAAAAATGAAAAGCAATCAACGTGTAGGTCCAAGTTGTCCACCATCCACCGAGATAGGGACCCACAAAGCTACGTTAATTTTGGCTGAAAGAGGAGCCAATTGTTCACACTAAGCAATGGAATACGAATACAATATCCTCTTTATTCATCACAAAGAATTTTACTGCTACAACTTAAGAGATTGAGTGAGAGCAGAGAACTCTTAAACCAGTGTATGTTATCAAAACTTACAGCATATAGATCTTTTTTTCAGGGTTTACATGGCTTGGTCTGCTGTGTCTTCTGCTGTCACAACAATTGGCCAGCTGCTAACTCAAGAAGCAATATACCTATGGGGCGTGAAGGAGCAAGTTGATCGTTTGCAAAAGGAGCTGAGATGGATGCAAAGCTTCTTAATAGATGCAGATGCAAGACAAGGTGAGAGTGAAAGGGTACGTCTTTGGGTTGCTGAAATCAGAGATCTTGCTTATGATGCTGAGGATGTTGTCGAGACTTTTGCTCTGAAGATTGGGTCCAAAAGGAAAGGAGGTTTTACGAATGTCGTCAAAAGATCTGCTTGCATCTTGAAGGAGGGATGGATGCTCCACAAAACCAGGACAAAGATAGAGGAAATCATGGCAAGCATTTCTGAGTTGACTCGACAACTGCATACATATGGCATAAAAGAGTCAAGGAATGGAGAAGAGTCAACTTCTTCTAACGAAAGGCGTGAGTTAAGGCGGTCTTATCCTCATATTATTGAAGATAATATTGTTGGATTGGATGATGAAACTAAGATATTGGTCTCGGTTCTTGTTGATGAGGAAAGTCATAGCCGAGTAGCGTCTATATGTGGAATGGGTGGCCTAGGGAAGACCACTCTGGCTAAAAAGGTTTACCATCATAGCCAGATCAGAAGTCATTTTCATCACTTGGCTTGGGTATATGTCTCTCAGCAATGCCAAAGACGAAATGTATGGGAAGGAATTCTATCTAGCTTTAAAATTTTGGATAAGGAGGATTGGAAAAAGCAGGATCAAGAGTTGGCAGAGAAAATATTCAATTACTTGAAAGATAAAAAATGTTTGGTGATACTTGATGATATATGGAGCGTTGATGGTTGGGATAGTTTAAAAGCTGCGGTGCCAATGAGAGAGACAAGTAGCAAGATATTACTCACTTCCCGCAACAAAGAAGTAGCTTCGCATGCAGATACAAGAGGTTATTTGCACGAATTGCAATGCTTAGATGGTGAAGATAGTTGGGAATTGTTTCAAAATATTGCATTTCCTGAAAGAAATTCTCCAGGTAATTCACTTAGATGCCAACTACCGAATTTTAATTTCCTTTTCACTATATATATTGCCATGGTATAGCAGCAACTTTTGAATATGCTAATTTCTCCTATTAAAAATGAACTTCAATACATAGCAAGGGTAGAGCACAACTCTTTTGGTGTTTGGACATAATTTGACACTGCAAAAACCCATATCACCTTTTTTTTTATGTTTTGTTTTAAGATCTAGAATTCAATAACATATTCATGCAAAAATTTAGATACTATGATTGATCTTCTTCATTTAGTTTTTATAATTTATACTAAATTAATATTTTTAATAAAAAGATTATTGTCGGAACAAAAATCAAAAGAGATTTGTTTTGTTTTGTTTTGTTTAAAACGCTATGATTGATCCTTTTCAAAAAAAAAAAATGCTATGATCAATCTTCTTCTTTTAATTTTTATAATTTATACTAAATTCAATATTTTTTATATAAAAAGATTATTATTGGAGCAAAAAAAAATTGTTTTATGGAGAATGAATCAAGTAACTTGACTTAGAAAATACCATAGAGTTCATATATAACAATGTCATGGCATGAATCTGCAGAACTTACCAAGAAAATTATTATAGTACAGTTTTTTTATGCACTACCTGTACTAGTTAAGGTAGCTTAAAAGGACTGATGAAGGAAGAATATAAACTTAAAATCTGTACATAAAATCCCACCCATGCCTACTATTTCCATTAGGCTCAAGTGTGTATTGAATTAACTTCTTTCTATTGGTGAAACCATGGATAGCAAGTCAATTAAAAGTATTTAGAAATGAAAGTGTTTTTACCTATTGAAATTAATGTAGGATGGTGATTCCACCATCTAATTATGTTTAAAATCACCGATCGCCCTTTTTTTAATTTACAGACTATAAAGTTGATTCAAGAAAGGAAGAGTTAGGGAAAGCTATGGTTAAACAGTGTGCAGGGTTGCCATTGGCCATCACAGTGTTGGGAGGAATTTTGACTACAAAAAATTCATTAGATGAATGGCAAATGGTGTCTGAAAATGTCAAGTCATACATAAAGAGTGGTAAAGGCCAAGAAACTGAGCATGTGTTAGCCTTAAGTTATGATGATCTGCCATCTTATTTAAGACCGTGTTTTCTTTATTTGAGTCATTGTCCAGAAGATTACGAGATACCAGTAGATAGATTGATTCAATTATGGGTTGCAGAAGGTATTGTTTCATCAAAGCAAGATGAAGGGAACGGGGGAGAATTTATGGAAGATGTGGCAGAACGTTACTTAATTGAACTTGCAGAAAGGTGCATGATTCAAGTAGGAAAAAGAGACTCATCCTTGAAGATCAAAACCTGTCGGATGCATGATCTCATGAGAGATCTCTGTTTGTCAAAGGCGAAACAAGAAAATTTTCTCTACATCATTGACCATTCAAATTTATGTCAGAGTACGAAAAATTTTTCTCTATCCATTACTGGTGCAATTCGTAGAATTGTTGCACATGAAGGTACTTTTGTCCAACGCATTAAAAGTTCCCATCTTAGATCAATTTTGTTCTTTGCTGACCAGTTTGAAGGATATTCCATGAGTGAAGCATTTCTAAACCCAAAGGTGCAAAAATACTTTGAAGAACATGACAATATATTGGCGTTGGTTTCGTTGGTTTTCATATTATGTAAAGTGCATGGATCTTGGACATACATGTTCAACAATTTTAAATTGCTTAGAGTCCTATACTTGGAAGGACGAGACAATATTGGAGGATGTAAGTTTCCTAGTGCTATAGGTAATCTCATCCATTTGAGATTCTTGAGTTTAAGAGAATTTGATTTCATTTGGCCAAAGTTTCCATCATCTTTAGGCAACTTAAGGTGTTTGCAAACCTTGGATTTAAGAGTTAATGAGGAGGGTTTCTCCATTCATGTACCTAACGTGGTATGGAAGTTGGAACAATTAAGACATCTGTATCTCCGGGAGAAATGTAACCATAAGACCAAGTTGAAGTTGGATACATTGAAAAAGCTTCAAACGCTGGTGAACTTCAATACACGGAAGTGTTTTGTAGAAGATCTTTCTAACATGCTAAATCTTAGAAAGTTGGAGATATTTTTTGAAGATTTTAAGGAGGATTTGGATAAGAAACTCCCCATCATCAAAAGCAAGCGTATTCGGTCCTTATCTATTCGAAGAGGTGAAAGAATTGATACACCAACTCTGGTGTTCCTTCTTTCAAGCTGTTTTACTATTTGTGAATTGAGTTTATTGGCGGAGATAGGGACGTTACCAGAGTACCACCATTTCTCTTCAAATATCGCTTACATACTCTTGAGTGGGTGCAAGCTTGAGGAAGATCCTCTGCCAACACTAGAGAAGCTTCCCAACTTGAGGATTCTCAAATTGGATGAAGAAGCTTTCACAGGAAAGAAAATGGTTTGCTCTGCAGAATGTTTTCCTAAACTTGATTCTCTAAGCCTTCTTTGGCTTAGGAATTTGGAGGAGTTGAAGGTGGATGAAGGAGCTATGCCTACTCTACGCCATTTGGAGATTGAATACTGTAGTGAACTGAAGATGCTTCCAGATGGATTGAGGTTCATTACAACCCTCCGGCAACTGAAGATTGAATGGATGCCAAAGGCATTCAAAGATAAACTGGTGGAAGGAGGAGAAGATTTCTACAAAGTCCAACATGTTCCTTCTATCATTGTTGAAAACTGTCACGAGGTCACACCAATAATTCTCAGATTGAAACTCTGAAACTGTGAAATTGTCATATTTCAGGAGAAAAATGGGATTGTGGTCAGTTGGATTCGGATGCATCAACAAGGTAAGGCAAGATGGAAACTATTTCCATCTAGCTTTCTCAAACATGAGTGACAGTTGCAGTCTTTAAATTTTGTTTTTATTTGATAATCTTTTGATTTAAAAATTGAGTGTTGGAAGCTAAATTTGAATCTTGATGAGGGCTAGCTAGTTTATGTAATACATAATTAAGAGGCAATAGAGATCAAAGTGAATCAAGTCTTTATTTTATCCTAAATATTGATGCCTTAGGCCTTGAGCATAAATATTTCTTTTTCCCCTGCATTTGGTTCTTATTCATTTGCATTATTTTCCTTGCAGAGCTGGCTTTTATCTGAATTCTAACATGCTATATTAATAATCAAATCAAGTTCCAGTAGGATCTTTCACCTAATTTGAACCCCTTCCCATGACATGTTTAACTTTTCTTTTTCAGGATAAGAAGCCATTGGCACTTCTTCTTCTGCCCTTCATGAGGGGACCAAATATAGTTGTTCCAACACTATAGAATAATTGTCTGATGTGAAATTGTCTTGTACTATCTTCTATTGCTGTTGACATGATTGGTTTGCTATTATTTTCAGTTTTTTATTTTCAAAGTTGTAATACTTTCAGTTTTTATTGTAAATTTGGGTTTGCTACATTTATATTCTATTGCTGTATTTTCAGTTTTTATTTTCAATGCTTGAAATTAAATAATATTTAGAGTTACGTTTAATTTGCTGTCATAGTTACAATGGTTAGAGTGCAATATTTGGATTAAAACAAAATGTATATGGTATGATTTATGGAAATATAGTTTGCTTCAAATCATACACAAGAAAAGCATATGATTCTTTCTATTAATTAATTTGCAATTATTTTCTTGTTCTGGTAATGGAGACATAGGGCCAAAAGTTATGCATTAATAATTCATCCTCTCTTTGGTGGAGGGACAGTTATTTCTTACTACTAATGGAGCCTATATAGTTTATGCTTGCCTTGGTTGCCTGAGCAATTAAAGGATTTTCCTTGTGTATAGAAAACGATCAGTCCATTATATACTATGGAATAACTGTCTGATTTGGTGTGACATATTGTAAAGTTGGAGATGTGAAATTCTCTTGTACTATTTTCTATTGTGTGGTGTTGTTGACATGATTGATGATTTGTTTGCTATTGTTTTTTGTTTTTATTTTTAAAGTTGTAATGTTCAAAATAATCATAAAATTGTTAGGCTATTTTCTGTTATAATAAATAAAGAGAAAAAACAAAAACCAAGGTTTTCAATATGGCTTTTGGGCAGGAATCATTGAGAAAAAAGAATGTACTTTTATAGAACTATGCTAATTTTTCACACTGTAAAAATAGCTTTTTTCCAAAAAACAAACAGACAAAATTCCAAAATTATTGTTTCATTAAGTGATTAATTTTGATAAATGGGAATGTCTCACTATGAAATAGATTATGAAATTCTTGGAAAATTGAGTGCCACACCTTTTAATTTTGAATTTGATAGATCATGAAACATAATTTGAAATATAAAATCATATTTATAAAACTACCAGACCATGAACTGGGACTTCCACTCATTTTCCAAGTCTTTCTTTTTCAATAAAATAAGAATGTTAGTGATGGTTTCTTACGAAAGGCGTGAGTTAAAGTGGTCTTAACCTCATGTTACTGAATATAATATTGTTGGATTGGATGGTAATATTAAGAGAATGGTCTCACTTCTTGTTGATGAGGAAAGTCATGGCCGGGTAGTGTCAGTATGTGGAACGGATGGTCTGGGGAAGACCACTCTGACTAAAAAGATTTACCATCATAGACAGATTGGAAATCATTTTAAACACTCGGCTTGGGTATATGTCTCTCAGCAATGCCAAAGAAGAAATGTATGGGAAGGAATTCTATCTAGCTTTACTATTGTTGATCTTTTGAGAATATTTATAAGAGAGAATTTCATAAAAGAGATAAATTGAAAACAAGGAATGATTGATTATTTCACTGCTGCAGTAAGTGTATTTATACACAAATATTGAGAGGATAAGAGCAAGAAACAGTTACTCTAAAAATAGGGGATCAAAGACAGCACAACTTATAACTGTTGTCTTTTAACGGCTCACAACATGTGGCCTTTATTTCAAAAAAAACTGCTTAACTGCTTAAGGATAAAATTCTAAGTCATGTGTTTTGACATATGGACATCCTTATCTTTGAAGTGTTGATGTCATGCTCTGCAACCGAGACTTTAAATTCCATTACACCTCCTTGAAGTCGACGTTGCCCATTCCCAGTTTGCTTCTAAGCAACTCAAATTTTTCTCTGCATAATCCCTTAGTAAAAATATCTGCTATTTGATCATCAGTACCACAGTAATTTACAACAACTTCATTGTTCGTCACAGCTTCTCGTATTACATGAAACTTTATCCTGATGTGTTTGGTTTTACTGTGATTAATTGGATTTTTAGCCAGAGCAATAGCAGACTGATTGTCTAACCAGAGAACAGTTGGATTTATTTGTTCACACTTCAAATCCAAAAGTACCTTTCTAAGCCACAGAGCTTGATTTGTTGCAGACGCAGCAGCCACATACTCTGCTTCAGCAGAGGATTGAGCAACAATGTCTTGTTTCTTTGAGTTCCAACTGAACATAGCACTTCCAAAAGAAAAACAGTATCCACTGGTGCTTTTTGAATCATCATAACTCCCAGCCCAATCACTATCACTATACCCTTCCAATTCTTTATTTTCAACTTGTCCATACAAAAGACCATAATTTAGAGTCCCTTTCACATACCTCAAAACTCGTTTTGCAGCAGTTAAATGAGTCTTTGTAGGTGATTGCATAAATCGAGAAAGCAGACTAGTGGTATACATTATATCTGGCCTTGATGCTGAGAGATATAGCAAGCAACCAATTAATTTCCTATACTGAGTAACATCAACCAAGGTACTTCCATCATCTTTACACAGTTTGGTTCCAGTAGTAAGTGGTGTAGACACAGGCTTACAACCTTCCATCTTAAATCTTTTTAATAGCTCTCCTGCATATTTTTTTTTGATGCAAGCAGATAAAGTCTGACCTTTGCTGAATTTCCAAACCAAGGAAATAACTCATTTCACCCAAGTCACTCATATCAATCTCAGATTTCATTTTATTTCTGAAGCTGTTCAAATCAGATTTATTTGGTCCAGTTATAAGTAAATCATCTACATAAACTGAGACAATAAGTTGGATTTTACCCAACGAACTCTTCACGTATAAGGTGGGTTCACTTTCACTGCGAAAGAATTTGTTACTCCTCAGATAAGCATCAATTTTTTTATACCAAGCTCTTGGTGCCTGCTTTAAACCGTAAAGAGCCTTGATCAATTTACAGACTTTGTCTTCTTTGCCTTTCTCAACAAATCCTTCAGGCTGCTCGACATAAATATCTTCACTTATAGTCCCATTTAAAAACGCAGATTTAACATCCATGTGCCAAATCCTCCATTTTTCCCTTCCTGCAAGTGCTACAAGAAGTCTAATGGTGTCATGCCTTGCCACTGGAGCAAAAGTCTCAAAAAAATCCACACCATGGACTTGAGAAAAACCTCTCACCACCAACCTGGCTTTCAATTTATTTATTGAGCCATCAGAGTTTAGCTTGGTTTTGAAAATCCACTTTACACTGATAACTCTTTGATGTTTTGGTCTATCAACCAAAATCCAGGTTTGGTTTCTTTTAATCATTGTCATTTCAGCCTCCATAGCAAGTTTCCATTGTTTATCAGATGCAGCTTCAATATAGGAACATGGATCAGTTATAGCAACGTTACATTGCTCATAAATATCTTGTAAAGATCGAATTCCTCTTACTGGTATGTCATCGATATTATCATCTAACTCATGTCCTGCTTCTTCTTCAAAAACATCCAGGTTTACCGCAACATTATCATTGTTATTTTCTGCAATTTCATTCTTCATCCAATTCCAGTGAATGTCTTCATTGAACACTACATCTCGACTTATGAAAACTTTCTTTGTTTCAACATTAAACAATCGATATCCTTTTGAAACACTGCTATAACCCAAGTTGATTGAGATTTGGGTTTTTGAGTCCAGTTTGGTTCTTTTCTGCTGGGGAACTTGGGCATATGCAATGCAGCCAAATACTTTCACATTTGAAATAGATGGTTTATATCCATGCCAAACTTCAAATGGTGTCATTGAATTTAAAGCTGTAGTGGGTATTAAATTTTGCAAAGTCACAGCAAAATTTGCAGCCTCTGCCCAAAAGTATTTTGGCATTTGTTGCTCAAATAATAGGCATCTGATCATCTCCATAATAGTACGATTCTACATCTCGCTTACACCGTTTTGCTGAGGACTGTAGGGTATTGTAAGAAATTGCTTGATTCCTTCTTGAGTTAACAGGGCTTTAAACTCATTTGAAGTGTATTCTGAGCCATTATTTGATCTTAAGGCTTTAATTTTCTGATCAGTTTGCTTCTCCACAAGAACTTTGAACTTCATAAAGTATTGAATGGCTTCTGACTTTTGCTTAAGAAAAAATATCCAGCAAAACCTACTGAAATCATCAATAAACAAAATGAAATATTTGTTTCCATTGAGTGATAAAGTGCCAATAGGACCACAAATATCAGTATGTATGAGTTGCAACCGATTTGTGGCTCGTGTTTGACTTTGTTTAGGAAAAGGATGCCTGCTTTTCTTGCCCTGTAGACAAACTTCACATGTTTTCTCAACTTCAGTAATTATTGGCATATCATTGACAAGATTCAAAGATCCCATGTTCTTTATCGACTGATAGTCGATGTGGCCTAATCTTTTGTGCCACAACCTAGCTTCATTTGAAACACATTACTATAAGCCATATGACATGCTTCATTCAAATCTAATGGGAAACATTTGTTTCTCGTTTTTACAGTTGCTATTTCTCTACCAGATGGGTCAAAAATCGTGCACAGTTCATCTTTGAACAAAAGTGAATTTTTTTCTTTCACTAACTGCCCTACACTTAGAAGGTTTTGAGTAACTTCAAGTGCAAAGCAAACATTTGCAATGGTTTTCATACCTTTCTTAGTAGTGATACCAACAGTGCCACGACCTTCAATTTTTAGCAAATTTCCATCTCCAATTTCCACAGTTGACTTGTAGGCTTTATTTAGATCAAGAAAATTCTTAATCTTACCTGTAATATGCGTGGAGCAGGCACTATCAATCAACCAAATACTGTCTTTTTTTGAGTCATTTGATTCAATAACCATAAATAGTGTTTCTTCAGCATCTTCCTTTTGTTCCACAATTGCAGCTTTTTCTTCAACCCGATTTTCTTTGTTTTTGCAAACTTTTTCAACATGTCCCTTTTGATTGCAAGCTCTACATTTTACATGAGGCCTGTACCAGCAATATTTCTCAATGTGATTCTTTTTTTTGCAATAGGAACATGGTGGAAATTGCCCTTTCTTTCCTTGTTTTTCTTCATACCTCTTGTCTTTGTCTTTCTTCTCATATTCAGACTTCTTGTAACTTCCACTACTGGTTCGTTTGTCAACTCTTCTTGCAGCCAAGGCTGCTTCAACATGGTCTTCTTGCCTTAATGCTCTGCGTTGCTCTTGAGCTTGTAAAGCATTTATTAATTCTGATACTGACATAGTTGTCAGGTCCTTAGAATCCTCTAGAGAGGAAATTTTTGATTCGAATTTTTCAGGCAAACTTACCAAAAATTTATTGACAACTCTTCTTTCTGTTATATTTTCACCAAATAGTCTTAACTGATTTACAACTCTTAAAACTTTATCAGAATAATCCTTCATCGTTTCTTCATCTTTCATTTTTAGCACTTCAAATTCTCTCAACAAATTTAAAATCTGTATTTGCCTTGTACGATCACTACCATGAAACTCTTCCTTTATCTTGTCCCAAGCTTCCTTTGCAGATTCACATGCCATGATCCTTACAAAGATTGCATCCGTGACAGCAGAGTGGATGCAAGACAAAGCTTTAAACCGTTTTGCTACTTCTTCATTGTATTGCTTCATTTGAGCAATTGTTGGGTTGGCTTGTCGGGCAGGAGGATCTCCTCCTACTTCCACAAATTCCCACAAGTCGAAGGCCTTTAGATATGCCTTCATTTTTACAGCCCACATGGGATAATTGTTGCCATTTAAAACGGGAGGAGCAGCAATGCTGTAATTGGAGGAAGCCATTTATTTTTAAAGTCTGACAGAAAGAACAGATAAAGAAAAAAAAATTTGTAAAAGATAAATGTTTTGAAACTATTTTGCCAAGGTCCCTTAAGATCACTCAAAAACGCTCTGATACCATGTTGATCTTTTGAGAATATTTATAAGAGAGAATTTCATAAAAGAGATAAATTGAAAACAAGGAATGATTGATTATTTCACTGCTGCAGTAAGTGTATTTATACACAAATATTGAGAGGATAAGAGCAAGAAACAGTTACTCTAAAAATAGGGGATCAAAGACAGCACAACTTATAATTGCTGTCTTTTAACGGCTCACAACATGTGGCCTTTATTCTAACATAAAAAAAACTGCTTAAGGATAAAATTCCAAGTCATGTGTTTTGACATATGGACATCCTTATCTTTGAAGTGTTGATGTCATGCTCTGCAACCGTGACTTTAAATTCCATTAACCATTATGTGTAAAGAGGATAGGAAAAAGAGGGATGAAGAGTTAGCAGAGAAGTTGTTTAATTTCTTCGAGGATAAAAAATGTTTGGTGATACTTGATGATATTTGGAGCATTGGTGCTTGGGACAATCTGAAGTTGCGCTTCCAACGAGGGAGACAAGTAGCAAGATATTGCTCACTTCTCACAACGAAGAAGTAGCTTCACTTGCAGATACAAGAGATTATTTGCACGAATTGCGATGCTTAAAAGATGAAGATAGGTTTCCGAGAGAGGTTTTCCATAACATAATTCCTTACCATGACATAATTAAATTTCCTTGTCAGGAAAAGAAGCCATTGGCATTTCTTCCTCTGCTCTTCATGAGGGGACCAAATATAGTTGTTTCAACACTATGGAATAAATGTCTAAATATTCGGTGTCAGATATTGTGAAGTTGGAGATGTGAAATTGTCTTGTACTATCTTCTATTGTGTGGATTGTTGTTGACATGATTGGTTTGCTATTCTTTTCAAAGTTGTAATATTTTCAGTTTTTATTGTAAAGTGGGGTTTGCTACATTTATATTCAATATGCTGTACTTTTCAGTTTTTATTTCCAATGCTTGAAAATAATATTTGGAGTTACGTATAATTAGCTGTATTTTGGCTCTACTAAATCCTCATTGTTCTGTTAAAATTATCATAAATATGAGTTGGGGTCAGTCTTCCACTCATTTTCCAAGTGTTTGTTTTTCAATAAAGTAAGAGCGGTGATGGTTTCTCCGAATCTCTATGCAATGACTCTTCTTTTGGATTTTTTGCTTCTCTTTCTCCCTACTTTCCTCCGTTTATGAATACTCTCTGTGTCTGTGGCCCAATCCCCACTTTTCGCACCTTGTTCACTTTTGTACTCTTTCTCTCCTTTTTCTTTTCCTCTATTCCCTAATATGTTTCTCATTTTAAATTAAATATTCATTGTTTTATTTTTTATTTTACAACTTATATTTTTCTGGTGTAATAAAATCTAAAGTGGTACATATTTCCAAACGTACCAAACGTGATATGGAAGTTGGAACAACTAAGACATCTATATCTCCCAAAGGAATGTAACCATAAGACCAAGTTGAAGCTACATACATTGAAAAAGCTTCAAACGCTGGTGAACTTTAATTCACGGAAGTGTTTTGTAGGAGATCTTTCTAACATGCTAAATCTTAGAAAGTTGAATATATATGGACCTTTCAATATTGAAGATTTTAAGGAGGATTTGGATAAGTAACTCCCAATCATCAAAAGCAAGCGTATTCGGTCCTTATCTATTCGAGGTGGTGAAAGAATTGATGCACGAACAATGGCGTTCCTTCTTTCAAGCTGTTTTATTATTTGTGAATTGACTGTATCTGCAAAGATAGGGAAGTTGCCATAGCACCACCATTTCTCTTCAAATATCGCTTACCTATACTTGCGTAGGTGCCACCTTGTGGAAGATCCTATGACAACACTAGAGAAGCTTCCCAACTTAAGGATTCTCAAATTGGGACTTAGAGCTTTCAATGGAAAGAAAATGGTTTGCTCTGCATAATGTTTTCCTAAACTTGATTCTCTAACCCTCCTGGGACTTTTCTATTTGGAGGAGTGGAAGGTGGATGAAGGAGCTATGCCTACTCTACGCCATTTGGAGATTGAAAACTGCAGAAAACTGAAGATGCTTCCAGATGGATTGAGGTTCATTACAACCCTCCGGTATTTGAAGATTGAAAGGATGCCAATGGCATTCCAAGATAAACTGGTGGAAGGAGGAGAAGATTTCTACAAAGTCCAGCATGTTCCTTCTATCATATTGCCGACTGTCTATCTAAGTTATGATCCTTGACAGGTAATTTTATAAACTCTGTTTTAGAAATTGTTTGTCTCCTGTAATTAAACTGTTTTGCATACATAATTGTTGCTAGTTGAAAGTAATAATAATCATGCCTATGCAATATGTAAATACGCTCAAATTGAATGTAAATTACTAGCAAAGACTTCGTGCAAGTGTACATGGTCGTGACAAGTAATAAGTGATGAGTGGAATGTCGAACCTCAAGGAGTTGGTCTAATGATTGCTGCTAATTACCAAAATTGACACAAGCTAACCTTATCCAAGAAATAAATTTTTGGACTATGACTAAATAGAAAAAGTAAACTAATTAACAAAAATCTACTCTAAGTAATGCAATTAATAAATGGAAATGGTATCAATGGTCTAATAACCTAGGATCATGGTGTCCTCTAGTACTTCATTTGGAATTGGTCTTGATTGGTTATTTAATCTCAATGACATTTGATATCAGTCTAGGATCTTAAGTTGTGTGTAATCCTCTGTCAAGGTATTACACACCTGCCTAATCTATTTGCTTCCTTATATGTCTATAGGATACAAATAATTTAAGCTCTTGAAGTTAAGGAATTCCTAATTAACTAAGTGTGGCAATTAGTTGTATTTCTACCCTAACTACACATCAAAACACTCACATTCATTCTTTTTTAGTGTTTGAACACACTTTACTCAAGCCTAAGTCTAATTTAGATTAACTTTTTCAAGTGTCATCCAAATACTCAAACTCAATTAATTGGTGATCAATCAATTAAATGAACAATAGATTTGCATAAACATCAAGATTTGCATTAAGAATAAACACCCAACCAACCAATTTCCTAACTAAATAATAGAGTTAACCATAATCCTAGATAAATGAGTTTAGCTCAACATTTCAAAGAAATAGAGTACACAATACAGCAGTAAGAGCATAGTTTTACAAAATGAGAGAGAGAGAAAGCTTCAAATTTAGAGAGAGAGAGAGCAAAATAATCTGTTGCAGCTTTTAAAATCTCCTCCCCTTGAATCTTCCTTCTTTTCCCGTTTTGTTGCAACTCCTTTTGCCAAAAATGTCTCCGCCGAATCTCCTCTTTTTCTATGCCAAAGAATTCTATTTATAGTCTCCCTCATTCAACCTTGACCTAGGATCTCGAGCCCAGAATATTCCTCTTCTCTGACATGTTCTCGCTGTAGCGAGATTGGATTCTCGCTGCAATGAGCTAAAACTGATCTGGCATGGTGTTGACAAGTTCCTCATTTTCGCTGCAGTGATATTGGATTCTCGCTGCAGCGAAAATCCTTCTACTTCTTTGTGCTCTGTTCTCGCTGTAGCGAGAATGGGTTCTTGTTGCAGCGAAAATCTTTCTGCTTGGACAATTTGTTGCTGCAGCTTTGATCCTTCCGCCACCATGCTCTCCTCCTTTAAGCCACCAAGTGCAGAGTTGATGAGGTCTATTCTTCAGCTTCACTTTCAGCCACCATTCGTTCAAAATCAAAGAAAAGTTGAATGATCAAAGGTTGCATTGAGGGGAGTTTTGATAACACAAATAAAGATTAAATTGCCTTCATGACACTAAACATCCTAAAAATTAACTCATACTAAAAAAGTATGAAAATTTGGTAAGAACTATGCTGAAAATTAAAAGAATAAGTACAATTCATGCTCCACAAAATTGTATGATAACTCTATGTAATAGGTGGATGAAGGAACTATGCCTACTCTACGCCATTTGGAGATTGAAAACTGCAGAAAACTGAAGATGCTTCCAGATGGATTGAAGTTCATTACAACCCTCCGGTATTTGAAGATTGAAAGGATGCCAATGGCATTCCAAGATAAACTGGTGGAAGGAGGAGAAGATTTCTACAAAGTCTAGCATGTTCCTTCTATCATATTGCCGACTGTCTATCTAAGTTATGATCCTTGACAGGTAATTTTATAAACTCTATTTTAGAAATTGTTTGTCTCCTGTAATTAAACTGTTTTGCATACATCATCCTATTTCAATTCTCACATGTCAAATTATCCAACCAAGGAGTTCTCTTAGGATCATAGTTATCCACAAATGGAAAATGTAAATACTACTTTTCCATTTTAGATATAAAAACAAAGAGTCATATTACAGCATTAGTTTCTGTTGCTTTTTTTTTTTTTTTATTTCCTTGCTGTATAGACCTTACAAAAGTGCGTGAAATTGATACTTTGTCTTTTAGTTGCAAAGATTAAGTACATAGGTAAATGGCCTATGTCTAATGGGCCAATTCAAATATTAATTTAATGGGCCAGTGAGTAAGCCCTAATAGAAATATTGCAGATTGCCTTCGTTATTCATTCCTCCAATAGTGGCTTTTTTTCCAAAAAGTAGTATATACGAGGCTTGCCTTGCTCGGCAGCGGCTGGGAAGGTCTATTGCCAACGCCTCTGATCATCTTGCCTCTGCTCCAACACATTAGAGCTATGCACAAAATAGTGAAACTGACATTCTCTTTTGCAGGAGAAAACGAGGTGTTGTGACCATCAATTCATTCGGATAATGCATCAACAAGGTAAGGCAAAATGGAACCCATTTCCAGCTAGCCTTGTTTCAATTTTGCTTTGCATTTTGATAATATTTTCTTTAAAATTGAGTCTCGGAAGCTAAATTCGCATCTTCATAATGGTTAGCTTTACAAGTTTGTGTACACTAATACAATGTAAGTAGTAGGCTGTAGAGATCAGAGTAAATAATGTATTTTGTTATCTATAATACATAATCTTATTGATTTCATTTTCATTTTCATTGTTTTTCTTACTGGGACTGGCTTTTTATCTGAATGAATTCTACCATGCTACATTAATAATCAAATCAGAGTTCCATTGTTGGGATCTTAAACAGAATTTCATCTGCTTCCATTCTTTTTTCACGTAGAGAAGCCACTGCCCTTTGTTTTGCTCTTCCGACTATGGAATTGTCTCTAATTGGGCGTCAAATACTGTAAAGGTTGGAGATGTAAAGTTTGTCTTGTTCACTTGAGATTGGTTTGTTGTTGTCTTGATAACTGAGACTTATCAGTGACTCATATACGTGAATAATGTTCAGAATTACCCTTCATATGTTTTTCTTTATTTTATTTTTCCTTGCTATGGCAAATAAAATATTGAGAGTTTTTTCTTTAAAAAAAGAAAGAAAAAAGATTGAGAGTTAAGACTTAACATAAGATCTCCAATTGAGCTTGTTTTAAATTTGAAATCTTTATATTATCTTGTAATTTTTTATGATATTTAACGAATTATTAATTATTATAGAGTCCACAGTTAAAACTGTAATACATTGATCAATTTTTAAAAATGAGTATTAAGTTATATACGAGCATTTGATCACCAATGAATTGTCAATATGATTATTAGATACCTCTTTTTTTATTCTAGATAACTACTATTTCTTAGAGGAAAATTGGATTGAATTCAAGCCTGGTTCACATTTTAAGTTTTAGTCCCTGGCTCACCCTCTCGGTTTTTTTTTTTTTTAAACTGTTTTTATTCAATCTCAATATCATATCATTTCAAATCTCCCACCTAATCGGTTAAAGGCTCCCATGATATTAAAAATCCGGTATGGGAAAGAAAATATGTATGGAAAAGCACCATCCAATATATTGATGGTTGCTCAAAGAGACCAAAAAAACCATAGTCATTAAAAGCCTGAAGCAAAATAAGGGTGGTACGAAGGCCACTAAACAAAAAACTAAGGCCAGATCCCAATCGATGTGCATTTGCCATTAGGTATGAACTGTAAATAAATAAAAAGACAAAACTCCATTACAAAGTTTGCATCATTGAACCAGACGAGAGACACCATCCGCATGCTGCTCACTTGTTGGCACCAACTTCAAAGATGAAGGCCAAAACAGCTCAAACCCCAAACTTTTTTTTTTGAAAAGTGATTTTTATTGAACACAAGTTTACTCGTTGTGGCATTAAAACTGTAAAGTTAACAAAAGAAGTCTGCTACTCAAGAGAATGGTAGTATTACCATAAACAGAACCTAAAAACTCTAAACTATACATCATAGAACATGATGTTCATAATCATAACAAGAGACTAGCTACATAAAGCAACTCTGCCACGTTAAAACAGAAACACAAGGGGAAACAACCAAAGCAAACCGGCATTAATTAGGAAGAGGGCGCCCAAAAAGTAAGAAGAGAACATCAAAGACGCAAGCAACCCTCTTGAGAGAGAGAGTAAAGGTAGACTTCCAAGCATCAGCGAAAAGAAACAGCAGCCTCAGAAGGCAAGAGAAACAGCACAAATCAACCTTTAGCTCAATCCTTCAAGGGGCAAGACTCGCTGCAGCAGCTTCCAAGCCTTCCACGAGACAGCATCAAGAAGAAAGCCCCAGAGGAGCTATCATGAGGAGCACACTTTGCAGTTTTAGTGAAGCCCACCATACGAAAAGAACCTCTCAATGAGTGGATCAGACCACCACAGGACAGGACCATCAAGCAGCACAAAAAGAGCCATCAGCCAAGCCGCACGCAAGGGAAACACCAAGGCTCAGAGAGAAAAGTTAGTCCCACCGCAGTTCAAGGAACCGAGATCAAGCAGACAAGGAATCACACCGCGCACGCCTCGAAAACAGTGGAGATCCAAATCTTCACTGGAACATCCACATCTCGCCTCAAAACACAAACCAACAAAACGTTAAAAACCCAAAAACATGGTAAAGTTTGTCTTGTTGACATGAGATTGGTGTGTTGTTGTCCTGATAGTTGAGATCTATATGGATTTGTTTAATCTGCGGATATAGGGAAGTTACCAGAGTACCGCCATTTCCCTTCAAATATCGCTTACGTACTCTTGAGTGACTGCAAGCTTGAGGAAGATCCTATGCCAGCACTGGAGAAGCTTCCCAACTTAAGGATTCTCAAACTGGGCCATAAAGCTTTTACTGGAAAGAAAATGGTTTGCTCTGCAGAATGTTTTCCTAAACTTGATTCTCTACTCCTTCATTGGCTAAAGAATTTGGAGGAGTGGAAGGTGGACGAAGGAGCTATGCTTACTCTACGGCATTTGGAGATTGAAGCCTGCCGTGAACTGAAGATGCTTCCAGACGGATTGAGGTTCATTACAACCATCCGACAATTGAAGATTGAAAGGATGCCAAAATCATTCAAAGATAAAGTGGTGGAAGGAGGAGAAGATTTCTACAAGGTCCAACATGTTCCTTCTGTCATATTTTTGAACTGTGAATGAAAATTATGCTCTTTGACAGGTAATTTCTTAAGCTCTGTTTTAGAAATTGCTTGCTCCGGGTAATAAAAACTGTTTTGCATACGTAATCCTATTTCATTTCTCACATGTCAAAATATCCAATCAAGGAGTCCTATTAGGATCGTGCTTCTCCTAAAATGAAAAAAGTATTAATGTGCACCAATACTTTTTATTCATTGACAGGTAATTTGTAAGCTCTGTTTTAGAAATTGCTTGTTTTTGGTAATTAAAACTGTGACGAGGAGTTTGAATAGGAATTTTAGTTTAAAAAAAAGTATTAAAACTTTTTTTTTTCCTCTAAGAAGACCTTCACAGATTTGTCATATTCAAGGCCGTTTCTTATTTGTTATGTTAATTAAGCCTCAGTATTTTATCAAGTGACTTGATACTTGGCAATGTCTCAAATTCTCTCAAGATTTTTAGGACACCAACGAAAGCCTAAATATATTCCTCTATGATTTTCATTCAACTGACAATTGATTGAGGACTCTGTTATTTTAATTTAGAAAATTAGATAAGGCCTTGGGCACTTTCATGAGCACATACAAATTCTCAGTCTAATTGATTAATGGTTTATAAACCATCTCACTCAATTTGAAAGTCTGAAACTGTGAGACTGACATATTTCAGTAGAAAAATGGGATTGTGGTCAGTTGGATTCGGATGCATCAACAAGGTAAGGCAACATGGAAACTATTTCCATCAAGCTTTCTCAAACATGAGTGACAGCTGCGGCATTTACATTTTGCTTTTATTTGATAATCTTTTGATTTAAAAATTGAGTGTTGGAAGCTAAATTTGAGTCTTGTTCAGGGCTAGCTTTTCAAGTTTATGTAATACAATATAATTAAGAGGCAATAGAGATCAAAGTAAATCAAGTCTTTATGTTATCCTAAATATTGATGCCTTAGGCCTTGAGCATAAATATATATTTCTTTTTCCCCTGCATTTGTTTCTTATTCATTTGCATTATTTTGATTGCAGAGCTGGCTTTTATCTGAATTCTAACATGCTATATTAATAATCAAATCAAGTTCCATTAGGATGTTTCACATAATTTGAACCACTTACAATGACATATTTAACTTTTCTTTTTCAGGAAAAGAAGCCATTGGCATTTCTCTTTCTGCTCTACATGAGGGGACCAAAGATAGTTGTTCCAACACTATGGAATAATTGTCTGATGTGAAATTGTCTTGTACTATCTTGCATTGCTGTTGACATGATTGGTTTGCTATTATTTTCAGTTTTTTATTTTCAAAGTTGTAATATTTTCTGTTTTTATTGTAAGTTTGGGTTTGCTACATTTATATTCTATAGTTGTATTTTCAGTTTTTATTTTCAATGCTTGAAATTAAATAATATTTCGAGTTACATTTAATTCGCAGTCATAGTTACAATGGTTAGAACATGAACTTTTTGACATGCAATATTTGGATTAAAACAAAATATATATGGAATGATTTATGGAAATATAGTTGCTTCAAATCATAGACTAAGAAAAGCATATGATTCTTTCTATTAATTAATTTGCAATTATTTTCTTGTTCTGGTAATGGAGACATAGGGCCAAAAGTTATGCATTAATAATTCATCCTCTCTTTGGTGGAGGGAGAGTTACACTTTCTTACTACTAATGGAGCCTATATAGTTTATGCTTGCCTTGGTTGCCTGAGCAATTACAGGATTTTCATTGTGTATAGAAAACGATCAGTCCATTGTATACTATGGAATAATTGAGTCCCTATATTTTCTAAAATTTACAATATTAGTTCAATGTGTTAAAAGTTTTTTGTTATCTATGTTGATATGATGTTTGATTGTATTGACATGACATTTTCTTACTAATGTGATAATGAATCGAATGACATTACAATGATAAAGTGACATTTCACGAACGATGTAATAATAGTGTTGATATGACGTGATCAAGCTCTGACATGGAATTTATAAGTACTGACTTGAAGTTATCTAATGTAAACTAATGGTTTAAACAGGATTGGAAAAAAATATATTTAAAATGCAAATAGATTTTTGGGATTTGGGGGAAAAATGTTGTGAGATAGAGAAGACTAGAATTTATGTTCTTTATAATTTAAAGCAGTGAAAGCAATATTGTGAAACAAATAAAAAATGTCAAATTATCATTAACACATCATCATATTCAACGTCAGTTAATAAAAAATGTCTTATCAACATAAATAATAGAAAAATTTTAATACTATTAACAATTGGACTAACATTGTTAATTTTAGAAAGTATAGAAACTTTTTTTTTTTTAAATTAGTGTACATGGATTAAATTCACTACTTTGATAAAGTATAAGGACTAATTTCATAATTTAACCCATAATTTTAAAGGTAAAATATCATAATACCTTTAAGTTTTAGTTATAATTTTATGTGAGTCTATCAGTTTTCAAAATAAATAGTCTGTCCCAAACATATAAACGATATTAATGGACAAATATAAAATATCTAAAATACTCTTCTATCTCCACTCTTTTCCAAAAAAAATCTCTATACCGTCCCTCTCATCGGTCGACTACCTTGTGATCGGCAACTCCAATGTCGGATCTGGTCAAGGAGCACCATATTCGGTCAGATCATGCTCCTTGGTGCTCCTTAGGGGAGGGGAGCACCAGATTAGGCTCCTTTAGGGAGTGCCACCGGTCGCAGGATGGCCGAGTCGAGAGATTTTTTTTTTTTGTAAAAGAGAGAAAAAACTTTAAAAATAAAAATTATAATTTATATAGTGATAATTTTTAAAATTAATGAAAAGTAAAATTATCTTAAAATATTATTACGTCATTAAACTAATGAAAATATTAACGATTAATTAATGATTATATTTGTGTGTCCAACAAAAGATATTATTTTAAGATGAATTGTAAATTTTGAAAATTAATAAATTTACATGAAATTATGATTAAAACTTAAAAATATTAGAATATTTACCTTAATTTTAGATATAAAATTATATTTATAAAACTACCATGAACTGGGACTTCCACTCATTTTCCAAGTCTTTCTTTTTCAATAAAATAAGAACGGTGATGGTTTCTGTGTCTGCCACCATCTCCGAATCTCCATGCAATGGCTCTTATTTTGTTTTTTTTTTAAATAATATTTCTTTTTTTCACTCATTTTCCAAGTCTTTCTTTTTCAGTTAAATAAGATTGGTGATGGTTTCTTAGTCTTCCACTATCTCTATTTTAAATTCGAAAATTAATGTTTTCACACTTGACAGTTTCTTACTCTCTCCTTTTTCCTTCCCTCTATTCCCTAATATTTTTCTCATTTTATATTAAATATTCACTTTTTTATTTTTTATTTTACAACTTATATTTTTTAAGCCTAATAAAAACTAAAAGTTGTCAAGTTCATATTTCATTTTTCAGTTTAGGACGACTTTGGAAAAATGTTTTCAATTTTGTGGGAGTGAATTTTTTTTTTAAATATTTTGAAATAATAAGATAGACATTATATTTAAAATCGAAAAGTTTATATATTATTTTATTTAAAATGTGCTAAATTGTTTAAATTTGAAAATGGAAAAAATAAAAATGATGAAACTATGTATAAATAATATAATCTCAAAATTTAAAAGTTTGACACAAACGAATATATTTCGAATTATTTAATATTTTCTCATTTAATATAATTCTCCAAAACTTAATCATGCCTAATAGCGTATATAGAAATTAATAAAGACAAAGCAATCAACGTATAGGCCCAAATTGTCCATTGGCACCAACAAAGCTACCTTAATTTTGGCTGAAAGTGGAGCCTATTGTTCACACTAACCAATTGAATACAAATGTCGTCAAACGATCTGCTTGCATCTTGAAGGAGGGATGGATGCTCCACAAAACCAGGTCGAAGATAGAGAAAATCATAGCAAGGATCACTGAGTTGACACGACAATTGCAGACATATGGCATGAAAGAGTTAAGGAGTGGAGAAGGGCCAAGTTCTTCTTACGAAAGGCATGAGTTAAAGCGGTCTTATCCTCATATTGTTGAATATAATATTGTTGGATTGGATGGTGATATTAAGAGAATGGTCTCACTTCTTATTGATGAGGAAAGTCATAGCCGGGTAGTGTCAATATGTGGAACGGATGATCTGGGGAAGGCCACTCTGACTAAAAAGATTTACCATCATAGACAGTTTAGAAATCATTTTAAACACTTGGCTTGGGTATATGTCTCTCAGCAATGCCAAGGAAGAAATGTATGGGAAGGAATTCTATCTAGCTTTACCATTATGGGTAAAGAGGATAGGAAAAAGAGGGATGAAGAGTTAGCAGAGAAGTTGTTTAATTTCTTCAAGGATAAAAAATGTTTGGTGATAATTGATAATATTTGGAGCATTGGTGCTTGGGATAATCTGAAGTTGGGCTTCCAACGAGGGAGACAAGTAGCAAGATATTGCTTACTTCTCACAACAAAGAAGTAGCTTCACATGCAGATACAAGAGGTTATTTGCACGAATTGCGATGCTTAAAAGATAGAGATAGGTGAAAATCGTTTCAAAATATTATATTTCCAGAGAGAGATTCTCCATAACATAATTACTTACCATGCCATAATTAAATTTCCTTTTCAGAAAAAGAAGCCATTGGCATTTCTTCCTATGCTCTTCATGAGGGGACCAAATGTAGTTGTTTCAACACTATGGAATAAATGTCTAAATATTCGGTGTCAGATATTGTAAAGTTGGAGATGTGAAATTGTCTTGTACTATCTTCTATTGTGTGGATTGTTGTTGACATGATTGGTTTGCTATTATTTTCATTTTTTATTGTAAAGTCGGGTTTGCTACATTTATATTCAATATGCTGTATTT
This sequence comes from Theobroma cacao, assembly GCF_000208745.1. Lineage (NCBI taxonomy): Eukaryota > Viridiplantae > Streptophyta > Magnoliopsida > Malvales > Malvaceae > Theobroma > Theobroma cacao. Next base: position 5,825,726 of record NC_030856.1, read on the forward strand.
TTCAGTTTTTATTTCCAATGCTTGAAAACAATATTTGGAGTTACATATAATTAGCAGTTATAGTTACATATAATTAGCTGTATTTTGGCTCTACCAAATCCTCATTGTTCTGTTAAAATTATCATAAATATGAGTTGGGGTCAGTCTTCCACTCATTTTAAAAGTCTTTCTTGAGTAATAAATGTTTCTTACACTCATTTTCCAAGTGGTTGTTTTCCAATAAAGTAAGAGTGGTGATGGTTTCCCCGAGCCTCTATGCAATGACTCTTATTTTGGATTTTTTACTCCTCTTTCTTCCAACTTTCCTCCATTTATGAATGCTCTCTCTCTCTCTGTGGCCCAATCCCCACTTTTCACACGTTATGCACTTTTGTACTCTTTCTCATTTTAAATTAAATATTCACTTTTTTCTTTTTTATGTTACAACTTATATTTTTCTAGTCCAATAAAAGCTAAACTGGTACATATTTCCAAACATACCAAAAAACTGTTTTTGCAGGATTTACATGGCTTGGTCTGATGTGTCTTCTGTTATCCTAAGGATTGGTGAGCTTCTAACTCAAGAGGCAACATCCCTATGGGGAGTGGAGGAGCAAGTTGATCGTTTGCAAACGGAGCTTAAATGGATGCAAAGCTTTTTAATAGATGCAGATGCTAGACGAGGTGAGAGTGAAAGCGTGCGTCTTTGGGTCTCTGAAATAAGAGATCTTGCATATGATGCTGAGGATGTCGTCGAGACTTTTGCTCTGAGGATCGGGTCCAAGAGGAAAGGAGGTTTTTCAAATGCCGTCAAAAGATCTGTTTGCATCTTGAATGAAGAATGGATGCTCCACAGGATCAGGTCTGAGATAGAAGAAATCATAACCAAAATCACTGACTTGACGCGACGCCTACAGACGTATGGGATAAAGGAATTAAGGGATGGAGAAGGGTCAAGTTCTTCCTATGAAAAACTAGAGTCGAGGCGATCTTTTCCTCATGATGTTGAAGATAATATTGTTGGATTCAATGATAAAATTAAGGAATTGGTCTCGGTCATTATTGATGAGGCCGGAAGGAATTACCAAGTTGTTTGCATATGTGGAATGGGTGGTCTGGGGAAGACTACTCTTGCTAAAAAGGTCTACCATCACAGCCTGGTTAGAGGTCATTTTAATCACTTGGTTTGGGTATATGTCTCTCAGCATTGCCAAAGGAGAAAAGTCTGGGAAGACATTCTCTGTGGTCTTAAGATTATGGACAAGGACCAGGTCAAGAGGAAGAGAGAGGAAGATTTAGCAGAGATGTTGTTTAACTTCTTGAAGGATAACAAATGTTTGGTGGTACTCGACGACCTTTGGAGCATTCAGGATTGGGATAGTATAAAACCTGCGTTCCCAAAGAGTGAGACAAGCAGCAAGTTTTTGCTCACTTCTCGCAACAAAGAGGTGGCTTCACATGTAAATAGAACAAGTTACCTGCATGAATTGGACTGTTTAAATGAAGAAAACAGTTGGAAATTGTTTCAGAAAATCGCATTTCCTAACAGAGATTCTTCAGGTATACAATATATATATATATATATATATATATATATATTATTATTATTATTATTATTNTATATATATATATATATATATATATATATATTTATATTTATATTTATATCGTTATTGCAATTATAGTTATTTTACCTTGAGTATAAAGGTGTTTGGCCCGGGCTGGATACCCGCTAGTGAACACTTCTAGCTCCCACCATGTCAACCATATAAACTAAGTGAAGCGGTATTCATATAATTATTAATGTCTAAAAGAAGTCCATGAACCTGAACAAAAACTATTTAGATTAGCAAAAATAGTCTCACCATCTATATATAATTATCTGATTCCTAATTTGGTGTTGCAATTACTAAATTTTCTAGTTACTTTACAGGAAATGAAGTTGATGCAAAAATGGAAGAGTTTGGAAAGAATATAGTTAGACATTGTGGAGGGATGCCTTTAGCCATCGTTGTGTTGGGAGGAATTTTGGCTACAAAGAATTCATTAAATGAATGGCAACTGGTGTCTAAAAATGTCAAGTCATACCTGAAGAGAGGCAAAGGCCAAGGGGTTGAGGATGTACTAGAATTAAGCTATGACGATTTGCCACCCTATTTAAGATCATGTTTCCTTTATTTAAGTCATTTTCCAGAAGATTGCGAGATATCTGCAGAAAGGTTGATTCAATTGTGGATTGCAGAAGGTATTGTTTTATCAAATCAAAATAAAGGAAATGGAGAGGAAATTGTAGAAGATGTGGCAGAAAATTACTTAATTGAGCTAGCAGAAAGGTGCATGATTCAAGTTGGAGAAAGAGATGCATTATTGAAGATCAAAACATTGCACATGCATGATCTCATGAGGGATCTCTGCTTGTTAAAGGCAAAACAAGAAAACTTTCTTTGCATCATTGATCACTCAAGTGGAAATCAATTTCGAAAAGATATTTCCTCATCCACAATTCGTGGAGTCCGTAGAGTTGCTGCACATGTATTTCCTCAAGTTCAATGCATTAAAAATCCCCATCTTAGATCATTTTTGTTCTTCTTTGAAGTTTGGAACAATCAAACTGAAGCGCTTACAGACCCAAAGATGATAAAGAGGGTAAATTACATTCTAGAACATAGTGAGAATCTAGACCCACTTTCCCGTATCTTCATACTTTGGACAAAATATATATTGTGGAGATTTTGGACATACATGTTCAACAATTTCAAATTTCTCAGAGTCCTATATTTTGAAGGAAGAGTTTATGACGCGGGAATCAAGTTACCCTGTGATATAGGTAATCTAATCCACTTGAGATTCTTGTGTTTAAAGGATTTAAGTTTCTTTATGCCAAAGTTGCCAGCATCTCTAGGCAGCTTAAGGTGCTTGCAAACCTTGGATCTAAGAGTTCAAAGAATTGTATATCTAAATGGAGACGTTGGTGGACCTATTCATGTACCTAATGTAATATGGAGGATGAAACAATTAAGACATCTTTATCTCCCACAGCATTGTGACCCTAAGACCAAGTTGAAGTTGTGCACTTTGAGAAACCTTTTAACGCTTGTGAACTTCAACACGAGGAATTGTTATGTTGGAGATCTTCAGAACATGATGAATCTTAGGGACTTGCAGATATTTGGGTCATTCCATATTGAAGATTTTGAGGATTTGGGTAAGAATCCTGCTATACTTGGGAACAATAATATTCTTCGGTCTTTAACCTTAACTATTGAGAGTATTGAAATACCAGACCCAAGACATTTGACACACCTCATTTTCGGATGTGCTAATATTTATGAGTTGAGGTTAGTTCTAAAGATAGGGAAGTTGCCAGAGTACCATCACTTCTCTTCAAATATTGCTTCTATATACTTGCGTATCTGCAACCTTGTTGAAGATCCAATGCCAACATTAGGAAGGCTACCTAACTTAAGGATTCTTAAAGTCCGTGAGGATGCCTTCACTGGAAAGGAAATGGCTTGCTCTGCACAAAGTTTTGTGAAGCTTGATTTCCTAAGCATATATCGGCTTCACAATTTGGAGGAGTGGAAGGTGGATGAAGGAGCCATGCCTGCTCTACGCCATTTGGAGATCTTTGAATGCAAGAACCTGAAGATGCTTCCGAATGGATTGAGGTTCATTACAAACCTCCGAAAATTGGAGATTGGATGGGTGCCAAAGGCATTCAAAGATAAACTGGTGGAAGGAGGAGAAGATTTCTACAAAGTCCAACATATTCCTTCTATCGAATTTCACCGTTGTGGGTAACGAATTATTATCATTGTGAGGTAACTTTATAATCTTTGTTCCAGAAATTGCTTAATTGTAATCTAGAATTACTATTGTTTTGCATGTAGAAAACCTATTTTTAATGTCATTTAGCTGCAAAAATATGTGAAATTGATACTTTGTTTTTCACTAAAAATCTTTACTTAAGATTAAGTGCACAGGTAATTGGCCTAGGAGGTTAACCTTAAACTAATAATTTAACTTTTAATATTTACTGTTATTATTATTACTAGATTTTTGAATGGGCACAAGTCTAATGTTGTCCCCAGACGGAATTGTAAATTTCATTCTACATTCTACTTTTTTCTTTATTTTTATGATAGAAATTTGACATTCTATTTCTATCTCAGTTCTCAATTCTTTATTTTTATAAAATTAAAAAGTTGAAGTGTGATGAATAGGTTCAGATTATCAATAAAATTAAATAATAATGCATAAAGTACAATTAGATCACGTTAAAGTGCTTTTTTTTTATACTATTACAATTTCATTTTTAAAATTTATTCTTCTTTGTGAGTACAAGTGACATGATGTATTTTAGTATTTGATTTAACAATAAATACATGTATTTTTATAGTGAGAGAATTGGATTGAATCTTTCTTAAAAAAGGAAAACATACTAAAGCGATGCACACAAAACAGTGAGACTGACATTCTCTTTTACAGGGTGTTGTGGCCATTGATTCATTCGGATATTGCAACATCAAGGTAAGGCAAAATGGAATCTGTTTTGAACTAGCCTTGTTAAAACATGGCTGACAGCTGCTGCATTTCAATTTTTTGCATTGCTTTTTGATAATCTTTTGCTTCAAAAATTGAGTTTTGGAAGCTAAATTGGTATCTTGATCATGGCTCGCTTTACAAGTTTATGTACAATGATACAATACAAGAAATAGGCAAGAAAGATCAAAGTAAATCATGTCTCTTTGATATGTACACAGAATGTTAATGCCTTAGGCCTTGAGATAAATCAGTTGTTCTCCTATATATATAAAATCTGGATATCTTTTTTTCCCCTGGACTGGATTCTCTTTCATTTTCATTGTTTTTCTTGCTGAGACTGCCTTTTTATCTGAATGAATTCTAACATACTACATCAATAATCAAATCAAGCTCCCTTGGGATCTTAAACAGCATTTCATCTGCTTCCATTCTTTTCCAGGTGAAGAAGCCACTGCCATTTGTTTCTGCTCTTCACAAGGGGACCAAGTGTAGTTCTTCCAACTGTGGAATTGTCTCTAATTTACTGTCTGATGCTGTAAAAGTTGGAGACGGAAAGTCGTTTTGTTGACTTGAGATTGGTGTGTTGTTGTCTTCGTAGTTGAGACTTGAGACCTCTTATGGATTTGTTTTTATGTTATAATTAAAGACCTGAAGTGACTCATATTTGTGAATAATCCTCAAAATTATCTTCACATGTGATGTTCTTTTGTTTTTGTTTTCTTTTCATTTTTCTCTGCTATGGCAAATAAAGTATTGAGAGTTTTTTAATGACACTCAAAATTATTAGCAGTTATAAAATTTATAATTAAATGTAATTGATATATAGTGACCAATTTTAAAAAATGAGTGTTAAGTTGCATCTAAATATTTAGTTCATTAATAATTAATACACGGTCTCTTACGCAATAAGATTCAAATCTTTATTTTAAATAAAAAAATAAGTGTTGGGTTGCTATTTTCCCTTCTTCAAATAAAAAAAATTCTAAATACTAGTAATGCTATAATTTTTTTGCATTTCTTTTTGGCTTAATGTTTTAAATTATTTCTAAATTATTTAAAAAAATTAAAATAAATTTTTATTTTTTATTACTTTTAAATTATTATATTTTTATTTTGAATCAAATAATTAAACTCTTAGATCAATTAATTATTACTAATCAAAAAATTATTAATTCATTATTTTGTGTAATTTTGATGTATAAGTTAAAATGTTATGTAATCATATTATCATGTCACATCGACATCTTATGTCACTATTTAAAACATTTCAACATCTTACTTTTAATTAATTATATTTAATCAATTGAGTTTATTAAACTCACAAGAAAAATATAAAAATTTAATTAAATATAATAAAAAATAAAAATTTATTTAAATATTTTAAAAAATTTTATATATTATATTTTTATTTTATTTTCATGTACCAATACTAATTTCTCATTAAATTGATTTCTCCGTGAATAAAAGAAATGATTGTAAAATAAATATGAATGATAAATTATCAATAATCTATTAAATTAAAAGTTAAAGACTAGGAAATTAAAGCAATAAGGAAGAATATTATCAGTAAAATTATAGGAAAGTTAGTCATAATATTTTTTTTTAAAAGAAAGTAACTCATAAGTTTTAAAGATACTCATTAACCGTTACCAAACATTTAAATATTATTTATCAATAATTTAGAAAAAAAAATACTTAAATCCAAAATCTTAATTTTTTCTTTTTCAAAAAAAATAATATTAATTTTTCTTCACATCATATTTCCTCTAAAACCTTTTCCCCTTCTTAACAACTGAAGCATATGAATAATAATGCTAATTCAAGTTCATTTTAATTGTCATAATTAATTTCCATTTATCAAAAACATTTTCTTTTTTTGTTTGGAAATTCAATTATCGAAATAAAAATTAATAAAAGTTAATTACACCCATGAACGATGCAGAATAAAAGAAAAAGGAAAAAGAAAGGGAAGGAAACCCAAAAGAGAAAAAGGAAAAAGGAAAATTTTGTTAAACGAATCTTTCGTTTTCCTCTTCAAAACCTTAGGGTTCTCTCATTTATTCCTTTTCTTTTGCCTTCCCTTTCTCCAATGGCGACCCAACAGAGCAATGCAGCAACAGCTACAAAACCAGGGCTAAGGAAACCAGTGTTCACCAAAGTGGAGCAACTGAAGCCTGGGACAAGTGGCCACACTTTGACTGTTAAAGTGCTCTCTTCCAACGTTGTCTTACAAAAGGGTCGATCCGTTTCCCAACATCTCCGCCAAACCCGCATCGCCGAGTGCCTTATTGGGGATGAAACTGGTTCCATAATCTTCACAGCTCGTAATGATCAAGGTATCTTTTAAGTTTTTTGAATTTTAAATGTCATGTCTTTTTATTTCATTTTATATAAGGATTTTTTTTCTTTTTGGTCTTTATGTGTGTTTTTTAATGTGAGTTTTTAATAAATATGTGGTTTATGTGGGTATATTTTGTGAAATGTGGTTTCTTCATATTTGAGTGTATGTAAAAAGATGGTTTTTTTGTTGTATATATGTGGTTTCGTTATATAAAAAGATGGGTTTTTTTATGTGGGTTTTGAATGAGTATGTTTTCTATATGCGTGTTTTGTGAAATGGGTTTTGTTTGTTTGGTGGGAAAATGGAAAAATGAGAGGGGAAAAGAGGGCGATGGGATTTGATGGGGAATGTGGGGATGAGGGTTTTAAAGTTTGGGGGACATAAAAATTATTGATGTTTTTGTTTTACTTTGTTTCATGCGCATCATGTCGGAAATGGATGTAAGAGAGAGAATAAAAAATGGATGGAAAATGAGGTGATTGGAATTGGGAATGAAAGTTTTGACTTTTGGTGTTTTGATTTTTGAAGCACCTGTGTGTGAACAAGGTTGTGTATGTTGATGAGAATATGGATAAAAAAGTGGGGGAAAGGAATGGAGTATGGGCTCCTGGTGTCCTGCTTTTTGAGATTGGTATAGAAGGAAATTAAAATAGAAAATGTAGTTAACTTATATCAGAATGAATAAGCTTCCTAATACTTGTGAAATTGTTTTTGTTATGTGGGAAAATTTGAGGTGAAGAGAAGGAAACAGAGACGATCCTATTTAATGCTTATGCTATATAATTTGGAAAATGGGAAGTTCATAACTTCAATCAAGCATATTTAAGGGTAAAACATGGAGCTTTTGTCCTGGCATAGTTTACCATGCAACAGTAAAACCATGTCCTTACTTGAATCTGCTAGTGGTTTGCCCTTCTCTCCCTTACATGGTGCTCGCTAGTGGTTTGCCTTTCCCTCGCTTACATGGTGCTTGCTTCTTTAGTAGTAAATACTTCAACCAATTCTGTGAGGAGCTAACCTATTTCAGTAGCTCCTTAAACCTATTCTATTGGGGCAAGCTGTTAGCTTACCAAATCAAATTAGATTTCTTTGTTCAGAATTTAGGTTATAATAGTAATTTGTTCAACATGAAGTGACTAAATTGTTATATGATCACTACAATCCAGCAACATTAACTCTCGTTCAATTCTTTATGGCGTTCTTGCCTTAATAATGAGTGATTGGCATTTTCTTCCCTTCTTTTCGTGTGACAGAGCAGATAAGGAAAACAGAGGATTGAAATTACAATTTTTCTTTTTGTGCGATTTCTGTTCTGGTTGTGAAAGAAAAATGAATGGAGATTGCATTAGTCAAATTAGCTTAACTAAATCATCTAATTGGGTGCAGCCATTCAGTTTAAAAGTTTTAATGCTCATGGATATTGTATTTCGTCCATCTTTGTTCTCATTTTGGGTTTCATTTTTTGTTTCTTAGATTTGGTTAGAGGTTTTTATTGGTTTAAATTGTTTTATTAGCTGCATGTCCACTTTGATGTGTTTAAACTATATGGAAAGGAAGAGAGCTGGCTTCTTGGTAGAAAGTTTGGGCTTTATGTTGTCTTTTGTTTGAACTCTGAATTAATTAAGAGAAAAAAAAAAAGACTTCTATGATTATAGATTTTTGAGTAATCCACTTGAAGTTCAGCCCCAGTCAACCGTTCTTTAACGTGAATAGTTTGTTAATTATGATTATGGAAGATCTTAAAGACTTAAGCTAGAGTCGTAACTATGTCTCCAAAGTCAGTGTACTAGCATCGTAACTGTTGGGCAAACTCAAGGCTGTAAGTTGTTATAACCTTCACTATCGACAAGTGTGGACATTCAATCTTATAGTTGCTTCTGTTTTTCTATTTTCATGGTTGCTTAATAAGGAAAGTCTGTTAACAATCTTCCAGGCTCTGTTTTGATAATAAATTATCTCTCATCCTGATTTAAAACACTTTAAATTTAGAATTAAAGATAAAGGTAGATACTTGTTTGACAAATGAACATTCACCATCCCTATGTTTTCTAAGCCTTTAATAGCATATACTGCTGTACTGAGGAATATGCTAATGCTACTTGATGCAACAGTTGCACTAGGTACATTATAATGTGCTAAGAATCAGCTGTGGGGCCTCTTTTTTCTTTTTCTTCGTAATGTTAATTTGCTACACTCGATTTTGGTTGTGTGCGTTGTAACACTACTTTCAAAGATGGATTGTATTTGTAGCTTTTGCAACTTTTGGCATTCTCTGTTTAGTTGCTCAGTTACTTTCATCTGCATTTTGCAATGAAAGATATGTCATTGGGCCAGTAATCCATTGGTCTTCTGATGATTGATGTAAATCTGAAATTTCATTTAACATTCCACTTTGCTTATCATAACTTATGCTCTAATCTAAAGTAATATATGTATGCACCATGTGTTTGCATATATGGTGCAATATATGGAATGTGGTAAACCGTACTGCAACGACAGTTTGTGTTGTTATCAAACCACTACTTAGGTTCATGTCGTTTGTGAGGATTAATTTATACATATCCCACGAATTTCTTGATTGGGTAGAACTTAAAATAAAAGCATCGTGCAAAGTGCTCTATATGGCATGTGTAATGTAAGGTTTAATTATTTTACCCAATTGCAGTCTTCCAACTTGTTTCCGTTGTTATATGTATAGTTGATCTGATGAAGCCGGGTGCTACTGTTATTCTCCGCAATGCAAAGATTGACATGTTCAAGGGATCCATGAGGCTAGCAGTTGACAAATGGGGGCGTGTTGAGGTCACCGAGCCTGCAAAGTTTGTAGTGAAGGAGGACAACAATCTCTCTCTAGTTGAATATGAGTTGGTGAATGTGGTTGAGGAGTGACAAGGTCTCATAGCATTCTATATCTATAGAAAAAGAGTAGCTTCAGAGTTCTCAAAAGCTGTGATGGGTGGGTTTCATCTAATTTTATGGTAATGTGATACATTTTACTTCGTGAATGGTATATGTAGTTTGGGTGGTTAATAGATATGACTAAACCAAAAGTTATGCAGTCTTTTTTGTTTAATATGGCTATAAGAAGTAGGATTTGTTAGGTATTGGCAGAAACAGCTTGGAACTCTGCTTAGGTTGGAAATATGAAAATGTTAATGATATATTTTTTCTGGTTTAAATTTTAATGCTTATGTCTAATTCTCAATCTTTTTGTTTATGAAACATTATTTATGTTGGCAGTATCAAGTATAGTCAATTGGCACTTGAGTATTTGTTTCATTAGTTGATGCATAATCCCTTGTCTAAAGAGCAGGGTTCGAATCTCCTCTCCCCTAATTATATAAAAAAAAAAAAAAGTATAGTCAATTGCTTTGCTCGATGGAAATCAACTATTGGGATGATTAACCAAGTTGGGATTATCTCAGAAATTTTAACAATTGTTACAGTGAAAATAGAAATGGTGTGGATTTAATTTCATTGTTTTAAGTGTTTCTTAGTTTCAAGTCACGAAACTCTGATTAGGGTTAATATTTGATGCACTAAAACTATATCTATATCTTGTTAGGTTGTCATAAGGTATCATTTTATTATAAAAGTAAATTTAAAACTTTGAAAGATTTAAAAATAAATATTGATATTTTTTAAAAAATACATAAAAAATAAAAATATTTTTTTTGCTCTCTCTCTAATTCAATTTCATCGGATCTCCTCTTCTTTTTTCGTTGAGAGAAATAGGGTTTCTTTTCCGCATCATTGGAGTTGCAAAGTCTCTAAGAATATAAAGATTTTGATATTTCTCTTGGAGACAAATCAAAATTATTTGGATGTGAAGTGTTAATTATCAACAATCTAATCAGAGTAAACTCTATGTATTTTACCATTGATGGGTGGAGACAAGAGTCAATCTATTCTTAACAATGTGGGTGCCCATGGGTTTTAATTGACTTTAACCGAAGAGGGATAAAGAAAGCATGATAAGAGAGCAATTTTGGCAGGACTTACTGTATTACTTATTGTTTCCTGATTGATTTTATTGAACCTAATCAATCTCATTTCATGGCATAGCTGCCTTTGCTGCAATTTCCAATTATGGCTTAGCCATAACTTAACTGAGAATCAAACTATTCCAAAAGAAGTAGTATCATTAATTATAATGATAGGGCCTTTAAACTCAAATCGTCAGTCAACCTAAGGAAAAAACGAAGAGGAAACAATGTTTATATATTTTTGTGGTGCAAGGAGGATGGAGTAACAGGGAGAAGGGAAATTGTAATGAAGTAAAGAAAACAAGTTTAAGATCTTCATGGTTTCTACAATCGTTTGTCTTGCAGCTTCTACCGAATGAAGATGGAGTTGACAAACATGGGCTTGATTGTAATCTGTCTTTCATGAAGTTTTCAGATTCCAAGTGAAGAATGTGTTTTGCAAGATGATTGTTCTTCATTAGTTCAATCCAATCAATGAAATCAAAAGCTGCCTATTATAACAATGATTCAACTACATATCTTGTTTCTTCTACTCTCCATGAATCACTCTTGAAATATTACTCAGAATCCCCAGTATAATCCTGCAGTCTTTACTAACAACAGTCATCTCATCAAGGATCTTATGGGGCACAACAACCTTAGGGTTCTTCTTAAAAAGGTCGGAGCAAAAATCAATGAAAGGTATAACATCCCGAGTAATAGCTAGCTTGGCAGGATCGGAACCTTTATCCCTAAGCACACGTCCGGCGCCATCTATATTATCGCGAGCCACCAGAAACCTCCACCAACATGAATCAAGAAGGTCATGAAGTGCAGGATCCTTTGTGTTGGTGTACAGGTCATTGGTATCAGTATACAGTTTATTCGCATCGCGTGTACCGCAAGTAATCGATATTGATGCCAAGCCCCTAACATCAGCTGTCTTGCTCTTCGGATCGCTGTGGAGACAGGTCTTGCAGAGAGTAGGGTCTGGTGTTTTGTTGCATACGTTAATGATTGTGGCTTCATTAGAGGTTGCTTGGAAGGCCTGCAAAGTGAAGGTTAAGGTTATGAGGGAGAGGGTGAAGAGGCAAAGGCTGAAGTTGGTCATTTGTTGATGATATGTTGCCCTAACTAGAACTTTTGCCTTTGTGTTTTCACTTGGTGAATGAAAATTTCTCTAGTTTGCAAGAACTTATATATACTGCTAGAGGCTTTCCTTCTATGAATAAACAACTAGATTTTTACCCTTTTTGCTTTTGATGTAATTGTCCTTTACATGGCAATGGAAAAGATCATAAATATGCACAAACATGCATAGAAATATATAGCTGTGTTTATACTATTCTTAATGCTATTAATTATTACTTATGTTATGAAATGATTGGAATTTTGGGGAACTAAGTTCATTTTTAGAGTATATAATGCATATTTTCTAAGATTTAATCAATAAAATATGGTTTTTCCATTTTAGGTGTAGATGCGCATTAATTGTTTTTATGTTGCTTAGTGTTAAGGTGTTGTGGTCTTTTATTTATACTTAATCTCGATTTATATTTTGTGTTGGTTTCTAAGGTGTTGCAAGTGATGAAATAGCTTCATTTTTGTTTTCTCGATTTAATTGGTTCAACTACAGACTTATTTATGTGCCAATTTATTGATACGTAATAGCATTGGTTTTTGTTTGACCGAAAAATAATTATGAACTACCTATTATTATACCCATAATTATGATATATTTACAAATATAAAAGACGTAAAAGGAAAATACTTGAGTAAGATAAGTACTTATAAAATTCAATTTAGAATTTAAATAGAAGCATTCTCTACCTTAAAAAAAAAGAATTAAAACTTTGAACCCCTCAATTTAAAAATTTATTGGCTAAAAAGATTTAGAACATAGGTGTCATATGTTGGAATATGTTATAACTTATAAGCAATAAATTTCATTTTGCCTAACTTACATTTTTGGGTTTTCTCCTTTGTCTCCTTTAATTTAGTTGCTTGCTACTCTAATGACTTATGGTTTTCATTTAACTTCATTTATTTAATGTTAATTAAATTACTTATTTATTAGTATTAAATAGATGTGTAAATTGAAATAAGAATTTTAAGAAAATTTGGTCCTACATTAGATAGGAAATTAAGATGAAAAAGTAAAAGTAAAGTAACTAATTTGATCCAATTGTATTTTCATGGTTTCACCTTCCTCTTTTTTTTTTAATTTCATTCTTTTTATGATCAACCTTAGTAGGACAATGGCATGCTATTATTTTCCATGGACAAACATGTGAACAACAACATTGCAATATAAATAGAGATCTAAGTAAATACCTTAATTAACATTTGCTTACTGTTTTTTATGTCAAATTGAAGTGTTCAAATTACAACAAAATAATGGTTCATTTTAGAAAGAAAAGTCAATCTTCCAGCTGGTCTTTCGGCAACAAAAATAAACTTTTTAAGGTCGAAAATGAAAGCCCTTGTTGTTGCGTGATATCAAGAAAATCAAACCACCAAGACTCGAATAAACAGCAAATCAAATATCAGTCTAAGGGTAGATCCTAAACCAAATCAAGAAGAGAAATCCTGTAGATTTAATGCAAACTTTGCCGGAATCCGAAAACAGTCATAATTTCTTCCTTAAGCCACAGATACATATACCAATCTTTTAAGGACTCATGTGGTTCATATCAATGAATCTGAGGAGATGTTGAGAAAGCTTTAGCTAGGAGTAGTCATGGCAAGTTGCAGGCCATTAGGGTTTCTACTAGGGCTGCCCTTTGCTTTTCTTAGTTTACTTCTCTCCCTCATCGGGGCTATCATTTGGATTATTGGGTAAGTTTTCACTTCCATTTTTCCTCTCATTTAGTCTTTATTTATCTTCAAATTAATGTTTGTTTCTGGCCTAGTTTGTATGAACTTGGAAAATCTTACTCCAAGTTCATATAGGTTTCATGGTTCATTTATCAGGACACTGCTTCAAGGCTTGTAGCTCTTATAATTCTTATTAGTCTTCATACAAAGCTTTAAGAATATTTATATAGATATAATTTCTACATAAATTTCTCCTTATAAAAGATGGCAAAAATTAAATTATAAGCAATTGATCCAGAAACTAATTGATTAATGTTTTGATATCCTAAGATTGAATTGTTTCTCCACAACTTTTTATCCATTATTTCTATATTCTTAGGCAACTTTTTATGCTTTGTTTTGGGTGTAGCTTTAATCTAACTTTGGCGTTGCTAGTTTTATATTTTGAGTGTGATTTAAGTCTGATTCTGGTGCTAAATGATTTCCCTTTAATTTGTTTTATTTTATAAGGTGTTCAAACAGTCTTAAATGAATCCATTTGATTGAAATTTAAAAAAAAAATTTTTTGATTATTACCTTCTTCCCTGCTTAAATGATTAAAAGTTATTTTCTTATATTGCATAAATGAATATGAGATTTAAATGTTCAAATTAAACTTGGGGAAAAAAGCTTTAATTAATTTTTTTTCTTTTTTGAGGATTAATAATTAATTTATACAATTAAATTTGCTAATTTTTTAGTGAAAATTAAAATTGGCAGGTCAATATTCAGTTGCCTGTGCCCCTGCTGCGCATGTTGTGTTCCAATAGTAGATATGGCAATGAGCATTGTGAAGCTTCCCGTGACAATAATTCAATGGTTTATTGATCTTATTCCTTGTTGAGCCTTTTCTTTTTTTATTTTTTATTTTTTTATAACTTAGTTTAGTTTCTATATGTTGCACTGTCGGACTAGCTAGCCTTTGAAAATTTTGGTACATTATTTCTTTTCCTTTTCCTTTTCCTTTTTTTCTTTTAATTGTATAAAGCTGTGAAAACTGTTTTTTGAGTCAAATTAGAACAGATCAAAGAGAGAAGTAACTGTTACATTTCGATACCAAAATAAACTATAAAGGGTGATCATTCGAGTGTAGCCTTTTATTGAAACAACAGAAAGTTTATTTAGCACATTACAAAAACAAAAACCCTTTTCTGACAACGAAAATTTTCATTGAAAAAAAAAATTCATCAATCATTATTGTATATTGTTATTAATTTTATGGATAATAGTTCCATTCCATCCAAACTTTGTTGAAATTTTATCAAAATTTTCCAATGAAATTAACTTTGTAAAAAAAACATATTATTTTAAGTGCCGGTTATTATTTTGTAATGTGGTTTTTTATTACCGTATGTTGAAAATTTTATGTAAACAAAGTGCAGACAATTTGATACAAGAAATCGATAGTTACAAGCCAATGAAAATGACCTGCCAAACCATTGAATGAGAATATACACATCAATAGCAAAGTCAAAATTTCATATTTGAGAGGTTGAAAATAAGAAATTATAAAATTTTTTAAAAAATAGAGAGCAAAACTATAAAATTTGAAAAAAAATTATTAAATTATAAAATTTTAGAAGAGAGTCCGTCTTTGACATACATCGTAAGCGGATGAATTTATACTCAAAAAGTGACTTTCAAAGTAAGCAAAAGACCTTCATAATTTACTTTTAATATAATTTGAGTGCAATTTTTTTTTTTTTTTTGTGGTGAAGACAAGAAATTTGAACAAAATTGACACCGTTTTGGGGGCATCTGACCAATTTTGTACTTGCTCTTTTATATTTCATATGATATCGACTAATTTGGACTGAAACACATAGGGGGAAACAGAATTTGCCCCACCAGTTTCACCTTTGTCGATCAATACCCAAACCCCATGTCTTATCTTGGACTTCATCGAGATCAAATCTTATCTTCTCTAATCCTTTGCATGAACAAAATAATTTGTAATTTAATTAACTTTTTAATAAAATTATCTCTTATTATGTAATTTATCATCATATATCAAGAAAGATTTCTTTATATTTTTTATATGATATGGAAATTTATAAAATGAAAAAGAGTTATTTTTCATCGTATAATTTAAAATCGTAAATATAAAATATAATTTCTTATCGAATTAATTTTTACAATGAAATTCCTATTGATCTCACAAAGATGAAAGCCTTGGATAAGCATTCATTCAGAGATTCCAAATACTCCCAAAAATCAAGATGAAAGCCTCCAAGTAATCAGAGTAGTTCCAATACTCCCAGTAATTATGTACAAAGTATTATGTATTACAGCTTCTCATAAAGAAGCAAAAGAAAGAATCCCATAATTTCATAGGCAATGATTAAGAACAAAAGTGGGCCTAAGTCATAAAGTACAGTGTCTTTGGGCCAGAATTAATTGAAAAACCTACACAGGGAAAGAAGAAAATCCACTGTTGAAGATATACCATCGACTAGTCTTGAAAATCCATTGTATCTCTTCATAGAATTCGAGTTGGTGTTGCAAAGGAGGAGAAGCTCGTTGACAGCTCAGAAATTTAGATCATGGTCACTTTTGTGGGCAGGGAGTGTCTTTCCTAGTGAAACTGTTGCACTCCTTTTTGACAAGTCTTTGTCATCGACAACGGGATGCACTGGCGACAGTGGATCAACTTGGTCCATCTATTTTAACATTTCATGAACTCTTTTCTTCCTACCCCTATCAAATTTTTTGTCCCATACAGCATTGGGAAAAATGCTTATGAAAATAAGTTTTAATCATGTCGGACACGAACGTCCAATTGAGTTCATGTAGCATAATCCACGAAAAAAGAAGAAAGAAATTCAACATCTAACAAATGATACCCGTAATGTTTCATTTTTATCCTTTATCTTATGAAAGTTTGAATTTTTTATCCATAACTTTTTTAATCCATTTCAAATTCATGTATGCATCAACAACACTGTTAGAATTTTAAAAAAAATTTAAGATGTGCTGATGCTAACGTAGATCGTAGATGCACTCGTTACAATTTTGTTCAAATGTTGAGAGTGTGTTGACAAATTTTGGATGAAAACTTTTACATCACATATTAAAATGAAAGGTAAAATACCTTGATTTTTTTAAGTTTTAATTAAAATTATACAGATATTTATTAGTTTTCGAAATGAACACTCCATCCTAAAACTAAAAACACTGTTAACAGAAATAATGAAAAAAATAAAATACTCTTTTTTAATAATTTAAAAAATTATTATTATGTTTTTTTAAAAAAATAAAAAAATAAGGAATACTGATCAATGCATCCTAGCTCCCCAAGAAAGGGGAGCACCAGTAGGGCCAATGGAGGGAAGCATCGGTGCTCCCTTAGGGAGCTTGATTTGGGACTCCCCCGATGCTCCCCTTAGGGAACCCGATGCTCTCTTAAGGAACTCCGATCGGGCTCCCCATGGGGAGGATCGGTGCTCCCCAATGGGGATCTTTTTTTTAATAAAAAATAATAAAAAAATTATATAATTATAATTATAAAAATTAATCAAGAGTAAAATTATTTTTTTACTCTTGCCACATCAGCAAGTTGACGGAAATACTAACGGTTGACAATGGTTAGACTTACGTGTCCAGTGAAAAATATTTTTTTAAAGTAGAGTGTTTATTTTAAAAACTAATAGACTTTCATGTAATTTCGATCAAAATTTAAATGGGTCAAATATTTTACCCTAAAATAAAACAAAGGCATCAAAATTCTAACATATTAATTAAGGGAAAGTGACTTTGACACTTTATCAGAATAATATCATTTAATAAAAGTAAAATTTATTTGGTTTACATTGCTCTTATTGACCTCTGCTGTGTTTCATGTTTATGCAATTTTTAGTTAGTACCCATCAAGTTGGAGGGCTATATGCAAGTTGACCCGGTTGAGCTAGCCTAGCTTTCTCATTTATGCATAGAGGGGTGGATGGGTGAGAAGCAATCAAAACCTTTGAATACACACAGTGCAAAGCATTGAAAAGTTCACCAAAACCTTGACAAAAAAATTTTGGTCTTAAGGAGCTTCAAGAAGGGAGGAAGGCCCCAGGGGCTAACATCACAATTCACAGGTTCATGAACAGAGCCTTCAACCACCAAATCATCCAAATGTAAGTGTGGGGAAGCCTGCTGCCCTCCTAAACGACACAAGTTTTCAATGTGATGTAACACCAAAGCAACAAGGGATTGTTGACAAGGGGTTTTTCAAGATTTTCTTTCATCAATTCCTCAAAGAAATACAACTAGTTTTTGGCTTCAAAGGGTTATACACAATTATTTTGCTGTGTCTAATTCGGAAAACCCTCTTATGTTGTCTTCTTAAGGTGGCAAGAAGACCAAATTCATGCACTCAATCTGTTACAAGGATCTGGTCCCATGGCAAAAGTTAGTTCAGCTTTAGGGATACAAAAGTTTTTTAGTCTTCTGATTGAAGAGATTTAACAGCGTCCTGAATGCAAACCCAAGTTGCCATATTCATGCATTTAGTCCTATGATATGATCCTCATCCAACAAACAATAAGAGGTGACAAAACTTGTTGGCAGAGATATGAGACATTTTCTTTTATATATGAGAAACCTTAGTGAAAATCCCATTCATATTTTCTGTCGGCTGTTATTCAACCTACAATGTTTTCTGTGGGGGTCTATGAAGCCTGGAGTTAAAATGGCTTAGGCTCTAGGGGTTCAAATTATTGGTAAATGCCAGCTAGTATAGTTTTGAATTTTATTACTTGCAAACAAAAATTGTCCTCATACAACGACAAACACAAGGAAACTGCTTTTTTTTTTCAATTTTTTTTCTTGATACATATATTACGAAAAAAAATTAAACGAAAAGGAAAAATTCAAATCCTGAATAACCCGTATCTTTTAAATGAGTATATAACAAGCAATATAATTATTATGTCAAGTTATTAATCTGGATTATCATTACAATTACTTTTTAAAGGTCACTAATTGATGTTAAGGCTAAGAATAAGCTAAGTCTCTCTCTCTCTCTCTCTCTATATATATATAATCATCTTTGTTTTCCCAATCTAAACTTTCCCTATAATTCAAAAGCTATACCAAAAATATTGCCTTAAATAGAAAATATATGTGATGTAATTAGTTAGCGGAATTATCATATTTTGGTACGTAGCATTTAATTGTACCTTCAAGTCCTTGCAATATAACCTATTACTATATATGTTGCTGGGGGCCTCCGGCGCTGATCAAACTTGGGAGAGCTCTGACAGTCAAATATCTACAACTGCGAAGACCTTCCTGTGCAGCTGTTGGTTTCTTTCAAACTTGTATGTATTTATATATATTTTTTATTTTAATATGAAGCAAGTGGGTTTTCTTTCGTAAGACTTTTCATTGCTTTGTTTTCTACTTTGAGAAAGTGAAAGGATTTTGAGATGTGCATACGTAACTATGTGGCTGTGCGTCTTATCACACTCGCATTGCTCTATAGTACTTCTCTTTGATTGAAGTGGTACAAATTGTGCAACAAAATATATACTATTTTTTTTTTCAAAGGACCTTGAAGAATATGAAAATCTAATAAGATGATAAAAAAAGAATAAATATAAAAAATTTTCTATGATCTTATCAAGAACCGAGTATGAGAAAATATATATTGTTTTTATAAAAGATTAACTTATTTCACATCGATCGTTAATAAGATTCGCATATGGAAGAAACCTATAAACCTATATGAATGTTGTTGGATGTATATCTATACTTGGATTCATTCTAGATATGTTTTGCAATCAAATTTTAAAAACAAAGTAAATCATCAATTTTAATTTTCCTCAATCATATAGCTAGTCTATACTATAAGATAACATATTATATGTAGTTGCACGAGTAGGACCAACCCACGTGAAGACCATCCTTGTGCATGACTTGAATGCTATGTAAGCCGCCTAACTAGCCTTTCTCTCTCTCTCGTTCAATTCTTCCGTCCTTTTCATTTGGTAGGACCTCTTCTTCATGTTCTTATTAAAACTTCATGAGAGTATATATAGGATTATCAACCCACCAGAAATTCCCATACCCAAAATCACTTTCCTTCTTTATCTAAAACAATTTTCCAAAAAACATGGATTTCCATGGCCAAAAACTATATGCCCCCAAGCACAACAAAAAGAGGCTGAACCAAGAGCAAGTAAGGTTGCTAGAGAGAAGCTTCACTGCCAACAAGAAGCTGGAACCTGAGCTCAAGCTTCACCTTGCCAACCAGCTTGGAGTTCCACCAAGACAAGTAGCTATCTGGTACCAGAACAAGCGAGCCCGGTGGAAGACACAAAGCTTGGAACTTGACTACAACACTCTCCAAGTGAAACTAGAGAATGCATTGTCCGAGAAGAGAAGGCTTGAGAAAGATGTTAAGTATCTTCAAGAAGAGTTAAGGAAAGCTCAAGAGATGATGTTTGCCATGAATAATTACCAGAAAGATCATCACCACCGTCACCCTCCTTTCGTTTCTTGCACTTCAGCAGGATCTAGTGAAGAAGGAGGAAGCTCTAGCTTTCGTGAGGATAATGTTCATGATCATGCGGTTTTGCAGATTGATGAACTCTATGCTTGTTTGATTGGTGCAGATAGGCCAACTTGGAGCTAAGGTGGTTGTGGGAAAACTTGTTCTTTATTGTATTTATGGTGCAATAACAAGTTTCTTGTTGCCTGTCCTCGTAGGAAAATAGTGCACTTTTGTAGGCAGTGTTTGGTCAGAAGGACAGAACAGATAAATGGACAAACAATCATTCAATGGCTTCCTAACTTTTCCATCTTTTATCCTTCTTGCCAAACACAACTTTAGTTGGAATCCCTTTATGTTAATTTCCAGTAGCTTATTACATAAAAAATGTTAACGTCTTTGCTATATGATTTTGGAGTGACCATAACCTTGTCTTGTAACAACTAACAAAGCCAAAGTGATTGACCCTTTTTTTGACCTATATATTGTTGCTTGGTCCTATCCAACTTAAATGCTCAATGCAAGTGGGAAATGGCAGTCTGTCTAATGACAGGATCCCTTCAACATTCACGCATCATTCTTCCGTAAATTGGTGTCACTTAATTAATTTCTGTCTCATCCCTATGGAAGATTGAAAGTTTAGGACCATTTCAGTCTAATGTTATTACTATTGTTTTGGTATATCACCATGTTAATTACTATATATTTCTTAAAACCTATGATGCATGTGTTTTCTGGCCAATGGAGTAACTAGCTCGCTAGAAATCTTTAATTTGAAAGATTAATTTTAATTTGTATTAATGGACTATGATTTTATTTATATATACACCAGTAGTTTGGTACTATTGGAGTGTAAAATTATAATGGAGTAATGGTATATTTTTATCACATGTCTACTTAAGAACAAATGAATGAAAAAAAATTAACCTTAACCAATTGAGTTAATATGCCCTAATCTGGAATTTTTCCTGCAAATAAAAACTTAGTATATATTCAGCATTTAGTCATGGTATATTTTTAATTAGATTCAACCTAAGAGAGATATAGCTTACATTTAAATTGAAAATAACTAATATTTTCGACATCCGAATATTTGATTAATGATAAATGTAGACATCTCTCTACTTAAAAAGTCAAATTCGAATTTCTCATTTCTCGATTAAAAAAAAAAGAAAAGAAAATATATCATTAACATTGACAGTTTTTTCAATAATTTTGTTTAACCCATTATATAATAAGACGAGTATTTTAATTTCCTAGAATATATAATTAGATGCCGTTAAAAAATATTATTTTGATAACCTAATTAGGTGACTCATCAATAAAAGGAAGAAAAGCAATTAATTTAGTCTGACCCAGTAGTTTGAAATCAATATGATCTAAGTATATAATATAATATAATAGATAATCAGTGTATCGAGTTAGATATCTGAATTCAAGTATCTTTTTTTCAGACCAAAAACTAGGGAAAGTCTACAACAACTTATAAGCCGAAGAATTGGACTAGTCAAGGATTATATAAATAAATAAANATATATATAAATAAATAAATATATATATATATATATATATATATATATATATATATATATATATTCAAATTAAACTCTTGACAAAGTAATATCTATTTCAATGATTTTGAATCAAATTCGATATTTTAATTCATTAAGTTACTTAACAAAACAAAATTGTAATTTTTAACTCAATGTTTATTTATTGATATGGTTAGGTATAAAACCTCAAATTGCCGACGAGATTTAGAATCTTGAGATCTTGTGAATTTAATTTAATTTTATATTGAATTTGTTCAATTATATATCGATTTGTTGGTGACTTGTTTGTTTACTAATATTTTTTATGAAATGTAATACTTAATTATAATTTTAATTATTAGTGGTAAGTTTAATTTTATATATAAAAAAAAGCAACAACTAAAATATATAAATTTAATTTTTTGAAAGAATGGATGTTGAACTAATGGATAATATATAAGGGTGAGTAATTGGTCGATTCGATTTACTATAATTAAGGATCAAATGGATTAAACATTGTGAAAAAATGACCAAAACCAACCAAATTTAAAAGAGAATCGAACTGACCAAACATCAAATTAGTTCGATCAATTCGGTTTTGGATTAAAAGAATCAAAATTTTATCATTGTTTTTTACAAATCACAACATTGAAATTTATAAATACATAATTATAAAATATACAAATTATCTAAACATTAAAAAAAACATAACATTTGTCTTGTCACTCACATAATTATGTTTTTTCACATAAACCATCAAATTAATATTCAATAATTTTATATATTTTATATAAATTTTTAAAATATATATAGTATTAATTTAGTTTTTTGCTCAATACAGTCCAAAAATTTTAAAATCAAGAACTGACCAAATAAACTAATTGAATCAAATTTTTTAAACCAATTGATCAATTGGACTAAACTGTTTTACTCAAATTACATTCAGATCATTGGTCTCATTCAATTTTACTCACCCCCAATAACATATGTGAGGAAAAGGGAAAATTTTGTCCTATTTCCTAAGTAGTATAAAGAAAATTCAATAAACAAACCCCAATCATATCCAAACAAATTGGAACACTTTCATGACAGAATGATTACATGTTAATGACAAAAGCAAATAGGAACAACATTGTTGGGGACCCAAAGCTATAGCTTCTAAGCTTAGGCACCACATATGACCTTTGACTAAGAATAATGTCCTATTTGTCTGTTAATTGTTATATTCACATTATATGAGATTGAAAATTTGACTTTAACAGTGCAATTACACCTCTGAATTGTCTAAGTTTTTAAAGGGAGTGCATATCTATAATTTATAGATATTAGATAAGATTCATCCAAATTATAAATAATAATTTTTATTGCGATGAATTATTTTATTAAAAGTAATTTTTTTATCATATAAAATTTATCCAATTTGAAAATAAGATTTTTAATTATATTGAGTAGTTTTCATTAAAATATATATATATTTTAATGATAATAATATTGAAATATTTTTTGATTAATATTACAAATTTTCAATTATTTATACTCTTAATATTACATTTTAAAAAATTTTGTATATGTTTAATTATTATTTAAAAATTAATGTAAAAAGTATTTAATCAAGTGACAACAAACACTAGATTCCATTTATTTTGTAATAAAATGTTTTCCAAAAAACATTTTCAAAAGTTAAGGTTGTTTGGACGACGAAAAACGAAAATCAAAATGCAAAACATTTTATGAGTTAATGGAAAAAAAAACCCGTTAACCTTGTAAATTGTCTTGCACCTTGAAAAGACGTAAGACAATTTCCAAAACGCAAGCTCTCTCTCTCGACCTTTTTCTTCCTCTCCCCTCCTTGTGTCGTGACCCTCCCTATCCCAAGCCATTCTCTCTCTCACTTGATCTGCTACTTCTCATTCCTCCTCCCACCATTGCCGGTAGCATCGCAAGTCTTCTTGATCAGTAACCTTTTCTTTGTTTCCTTCTTTCCTCTCTTTCTTTTTTTCTCTGTTTTGGTTATCAAAACTATCTCTTTCTCCTATTGCCACAACCACCAGTAGCCTGTACCTCCCATTCTCTTTCTTTTCCTCTTTTCTTTCTTTATCTTCCTTTTTTTTTTTCCTCTTTTTCCTTTCTTTTTCTCAAAAGAAAACTCTTTTTTCTTTGAATAACCTTCCTCTCTCAAGATTTGCGATCAATTTAAAGAACTCCCAACAAAAATTCAAAGCCAACCATGATACTTCAATAAGCAGTACTATCTACCCAAATAGCATATCTTTAATTTTTAGATTTCAAGATTCAAGTTATCAATATCAATTTGAAGCTTAGAGACTAGTTAACTATAGTACTTAATCCCTCAAATATAAGTATTTTCATGAATGTAATTTGTTTAATCTTTCTTCGTGTTTTTCTTTATTGTATTTGGATAATATTCGTTGAGTTTAATTAAATTGGTAAGGTATTCTTTTTAAAATAAATAGTGAAAAATATTTTTCATAAAATGTCCAAATAAAATCAATATCAATTTGAAGCTTAGAGGCTAGTTAACTATGCTACTTAATCCCTCAAAAATAGGTTTTTTTTTTAACATGTATAAAATTTGAGTAATCGTTCTTTTTGTTTTTTTTTTCTATTGTATTTGGATAATATTCGTTGAATTTAATTAAATTGGTAAGGTATTACTTTTTCAAAAATAAATAGTTGAAAATATTTGTCATAAAAACATTCAAATAAAATATTTTCTATAGTTTATCCAAATAACATAAAATATAGATTTTTTTTTGTAAAATGTTTTACACGTAAAAAAGTTATTTTATAATTATTAAATGGTGTCACGGGTCGGAACTTAAACCCAATCCCATGTGACTTTAAGTTCTAAAATTAGAACTTCAATAAGTTTATAAATCACAAACCCATATTCCCAACTCAAAAGACATATCTAATAGATAGTGAAATATTCATGTTTATAATCCTTAGTCTTACTCTATTTCTTACTGATATGGGATCCGTAACATTTCCCCCACCCAATTATGTACTGTCCTCATTACATTGGCTTTTACTCATATAAGAAGGAGACTCTTACACTAGTCTGGGTTTATATTGACCTTGTATCTCTTATAGGAGCTCTACATCAATAAAGATTCGAGTCTACTCTGATATCACTTGTTACGGGTTGAAATTTAAACCTAACCCCATGTGGCCTTAAATTCTAAAAATAGAGTTTGAGTAAATCTATAAATCATGAGTCATGTCACAACATTCACATCAGTAAAAAATGAGGTGGGTTTTGAAAACGTAAATATGGGTCTTCCATCACCTATCAAGCACGGCTTTTGGGTTAGGAGCATAGGCCCCTGATTTATAGGCTTACTTAAGCTCCACACGAGGTTGAGTTTAAGTTTCAATTCGTAACAAGTGGTATCAGAGTAGATTCAAATTTTTACTGATATAGGCTCACTTAAGAGATATAAGGGTCGAGGTAAGCCTAAATTAGTATAAGAATCTCTCTCCTTTATGGGTCAAGAGCCAGTGCAACGAGACATTGCATAATTGGCATCTTACATCAATAAAAAATGAGGTGAGTGTTTAAAATATAAATATGAATTTTTCATCATCCATCAAACATGTTTTTTTTTGTTGAAAAAGTAGATTATAAAACTCTATTTTTAGAGTTTAAGATCACACGTGGTTGAGCTTAAGTTCAGACTCGTGACAAACGGATCCTAATTAAAAAAAAAAACCACCAATTAAGCTCGATATAACTTTAAGAAAAACTCAAAACGATGCGTTTAATAGCATTAAAAACGCCGCGTTTTTGTGGCTAGAATTATATTATTCTTTTCCCTCTCTTTTGCCCCCGCTCCCTCCAAATCAATGGTCCAAAAAATCAAAAACCAGTACTTTCGGCGAAAAAACCCGTAATAAAACCCGACCCGACCAAATACCTAAATGGCGTCGACGTCGGCATCTCTCTCCGACGGCGTCAGTGGAAGAATCAGACGCGCCTCTCCCAACCTTTTCTCTGAAAATCAAGCGCTTGTCACCGTAAGCTTATTATTAGTAAAGTTATAATTTTTTTTGTCTACTTGGTAAAGCAATTTTGAAATTTTTTTCTTTTTTCAGGATATAAGGAAAGCTTTGAATTTGATGAAGGAAATTGCCGTGGATTTAGAGAGAGATAATCAATCCGAGATGGTATTTTTATTTTATTTGCATAATAATATTTACTTTTTTTTTTTAAATTTGTTTCTTATATTGGGTTTCTCATAAACTAATGGGTTATAGTTTTGAAGTGTGAAAAGAAGTGAGGAAATGTGGGATTGAATTGGGTTTTGTTTTTCTCCGATACCCATAAAACCCCATTAAAACCCTTATAATTGTTTCTTATAAATTTAATAAAACTTGTAATCATCGCTTAAACTTTTGTTTGAGTAAAGCCCGAAACAAGATTAGAAAATGATTATATAAATATTTTTTTTTCAATTTTCCGCTTTCGATTGACTAATAAAGTTGATGAATACGGTGGTGAATTAGAATATTTTTGGTTGGGGTTTCAGTTATGGTGTTGTAACTATGTCATGTTGAGTCAGTTCTTTGGTTTGTTAAGGTTTTCGTGGTTTTGGAACGAGTGTTGGATTTTACTTGTAGCTCTCCGGACTGGTTTGTATGTTTCAACCTCTGTCTTTAGTACAGCTTCAAGGTTACTGATCACCCTGCTCTAGAAAAGGGGGTAAAAACAATGTTGAAGAATAAATGAAATAAACAAAACCGTATTTTGTTACTTTAGGTATATGTTGACTTGAAAACCAAAAGTTTAAATTTAATCAGAATTCAAAATCCTTTTTGGTGTAGTAGGATATTGATGGTAGTTCATTTTGTAGGTGAAGCAGCTAGAAGAAGCTGTTGCTGAACTGGTAGAAGCTCATGAAAACTGCCTACATCATTCATCAGCAATTCAATCTGTTGGAGAGGCATATGAACCTGGGACTGAGGTGCATGTTTATTTCTTTTATGCATAATATGTATATTTTTTGGTTTAGTAATATCATTTTGTATAGATGTACTAACACTTACTGAATTAATGTCATCTGTTGCTTGCATGTTTTAACTACAGTTAACTGATTTTAAGAAGTTGCTTGATTCCGAGTTTGAAAAGGTCAAGGCTAGTTCATCTTCAAGTCCACAGAATCATCCACTGATACATCAGTTCCGGCAAGCTGTCTGGGTAGGTATTTCAAACACATCAAGCCAGTTTTTGAAATTATTAAGATGGAAAAAGTCAATGATTGGTTTTTATCCATATGTTGTTTTTATTTCTTCTTATACTGTTAATTAATCTTATTTTGTATTTAGGGTCGAGGTTCCTCTCGGCTTTTGAGTTTGAAACATTATATTGTTTTATATTTATGTATGTAGACAAAAGTATACATGTTTGTTTCTATAGATATGCAAACTAGTAAGGGTAATTTGGTTTTGTCAGAATCATTTCCATCTGGATATATATGCATGTTTGAAATTGATGTTTGGTTTATCTTAGAAGACTGACAATGGGATGGAGGGAGGTGGAAGAAAAGAATAAGAACCTAGTAACTATCAAAAAGAATTACAGAAGATTGTAAAATGCTGAGCAAGTTGAGAATTTTCTCCTGGCCAATGGTCACTGCTTTTGCCTTAAAGGTTAAGATCAATATGGCCTAAAAGTTGCACTTGAAGAAAAGACTATAGAATTTATAGATGCATGATGACCAAAGGAAGCATGTTAAATAACGTAGAGTTTTATTGATATAACCTTGGCCTTTGATTATTGTCTAGTATTAGTACTGGATATTGTTTTTGTTGGAGTCTCATGCCTTAATCTTCAAGAGGAATTTGAAACAACAGATGTCCTACCTAAGCAAAGACAATAAACGTGGTCATGTGTTCTGAGTTTTGATGCATAGGCAATATGGGAGCACTGATCTTCAAAAATGTTACGATGATGTTGTGTTGCATGGTTTATTCACTACCCCTCTTGAGCAAAATCCACTAGAAGAAAGAACAAATAAAGCATAGGCCCATCACATACTTTGTGCTGAAGTTCAGTTTCAATCAGAATAGAGGCAGCTAGGATTAGAATCTAGACCATTTGGTGAAAGAGGTTTTGATATGATGCCAAGAACCACTTTAGAATCTAGATCACCTGGTGAAAGAGATTATTGTATGTGTTTCTGAGAGTAGGTTTTATTCATTAATGAAATCAACAGTTGAGGGACAACTGACAAGTGTCAAAGTGTATTTGAGCTTAGTAAATACATGGCATATGAGATTATGGTCAGTGCTGCTGCTCAGTGGCATTTACAGTGAAATAAGAGTCCTCGGTATTGGTGTGCAGTTATTAGCAATCTGTAGGTCACTTAATCCATGAAGCCCTGGCTCACATCTGCTATACTTGTCAAATGAGAAAAATATGTTTTCGTTTTCTGTCTTTATCTCTCTCATGGAGGAATTGGTGAATACTAGATGCCAGTAGGTATTTTGTGCCACACTGTTTACCAATGATCTTCATCTTTAAGCTTTTATATTTATTGGTAACATGGTTTATTACTATGGTGGATGATTATTCAAGGGATTTATTACATATCCAGTGTTCTTAAATCTTCCTCAGAATGTTCACCATACTGGGCAGCCAATGCCAGGTGAAGAGCAGGAGGATGTTGTCATGACCAGTACGGAGAGCAATATTAAGAATCTTAAATGTCCATTGACCGGAAAGCCTATTACTGAACTAACAGAACCAGTTCGCAGGTACCGTGTAGTTAATTTTTAACAGATCGTTCCAGTGAAAAATAGTATTCTGTTTTATTTGGTTAATTTGTTAATGTTTTTAAGAGATGTGTTTGCTCTTAGTGGAAAATTTTCCTTATTTGTTCCATTGTTTTAGGACAGATTTGCATAAATCTATCTCAGCATCTTAAGTCTCACTGTATTTTGATGGTTGGAAGCATGGTAGTCCTAATTCCCATTTGCTGGAATGCCCTTCAGAAAAATCCTGAAAATTTTAGTTTGCCAACATGATTGAGTTGTTTAGAAACTTGAGTATGCATTGGGACATATTTTTGAGTCTGCCCTTTTGTATCAAATAATATCCAGTATGTTTACTTCTTTGATCCAGCCTGGACTGCAAGCATATTTACGAAAAGAATGCTATCCTGGACTTCATAAAATCCAAGCGTGGCAACGCTAAATGCCCCGTATCAGGTATATACAATTTTATTTTATATTAGAGTTATTGATTCTCTACGGCACCCTCATTCCTGACCATTTCTTCTTCTCTCAGCTTGCCCTAAGATGCTGCAGGCAAAAAGAGTTGTCTGTGACCCATTGTTACTCT
The DNA here is from genome assembly GCF_000208745.1 of Theobroma cacao. Lineage (NCBI taxonomy): Eukaryota > Viridiplantae > Streptophyta > Magnoliopsida > Malvales > Malvaceae > Theobroma > Theobroma cacao. Next base: position 5,854,785 of record NC_030856.1, read on the forward strand.
TTGAAATTGAGGAGCAGCGCTCATTGAGTAGACAGACTGCTAGAACTGATGTCATAGAAGATTTCACAGAAATGGAGCCTCATGAAGAAGAGTCCACGGAACCAGTTATGCATTTGCAGATAGATATCAAGATGTCGAATCCTCGTGGCCGCTCCTAGCTGATTAGATTTCCTTTGTATAGTCTTAATGCTTATAATTTTGGAAGTGTAATTATGCAGCTTTCTCACTGTAATCCCTTTCTTCTTTCTCCTTCAGTTTCTGACAGAATTTGTATTAGGGAAAGATGTACGGAGTTGTTTTGAATCTCTTTCTGTGTATTCCTTCCTTAAGTGCTGGAACCTTTTGCTGGGCTGGTTATGTTGGTAGGAAGGTTGGCATCCTCTCAAAGCATTCTCTCTCTGTTTAAATTGAAGACTTGCAAACAAGTTGATGAAAACCTTCTAGGATAATGAGGGGATGGCCATGGATACACCGCAGAAGAAATAGAGGAAAGTAAGTGGATGAGATCAAAATTCTAAAGATAAAGATATTATATGTATAACTATGTCTCAGTTGCCTACTAATCATATAAAGTTGCATTAATTACTAGAAATTTTTTAATGGTGAGTTGAAACTGGAAATTTGATATATTAAAATTCATGTATGCTAGTTATATAAGTTGTAATGTATGGATTCGAGAATTCGATCATCTCGACGGGAGTTTTTTATTAATAGATTGTAATGCGTAAATTTGAAAATTTGATTATTTTGATATGAGTTAGGAAACTATCATTAATTTTTATTTAAATGCGATGATTACTTAATTAAATTTAATTTTTGTAATAAGATGCTAAATTTATATTAAATTAATTAAAAAAATATTTGATTTATGTAACTGAGTTTAGATTCGAAAAAATATATTTGATTAGTGGGCAACATAGACAAAAATATAAAATTTTATTTTTAGAATATATATTTATAAAATATATATATATATATAGCCCCTCATACGTAGTGCAGTGTATTTTTCAAAGAAGAAAAAAGGAAATAATTAAATAGAGCTACGAACTAGAAAATCTAATTTCCTTCTGGAACAGAACTTAAGCCACTTCCGATAATGGCTTTCGTTAATAGTACTGGGATTCCTGTTTCTCGAATCTTTGCTTTTTGCAGCCGTTCTCTTTCTTCTCCACTCACAAATCCATTCTTTATTTCTACTCTACCTCGCGTTCCTTCATGCAAGTTTTCCATAACAGCCCAGTTCTCCCCTCCCTCTTCTTCTCCTTCTTCTTCTTCAATGAATACCCAAGTGGGTTTTCGTAGTAGTAGTAGTCGTTGGCGGCCCATGTGTTTGTACTACACTCAAGGGAAATGTACCAAGGTATGCCTGCTTTTGCCCGTCCACTCGTTATTACAGAAGCCACTAAGATTGATTTTCATGGCTTCTTTTGACAATTTCTCGTTTCTCACCATCTGTTCGAGTTAAGTTTTAATGCCTGATTCTTTTTGCCATTTTATATGTGGGTATACTTTAATTCATGCGCTTGTTTATAAGGGTCTACATTTTGAGCTCCATTTCCCTCTTATATTTGCTTTTTGCTTTTCTTTTTAGAGTAAAATCAGGAGATAATAGTTTTGAAGAATTAAAAATTAAAGTTTAACTTTGTGATAACAAAATAGATGATTTAGTTTTGTATAAAATAATTATGTTTGGAAGTATGTTGCATTTTGTTTATTTGCTCAATTTTAACCAAATATGATTTTGTTTATTGTTTTCCTTTTTAACAATTTTTTAGAAAGTATCAGCAAATAGATAAGGGCAAGTAACAGATATAATGATGGAATGAAGCCTTATTTTATTAGGATTATGTGGATTTGCTTGTTCTATATTGGTTTCATAATGGTTAATCCTTTTGTTGGGTTGTATAAGTTTTGAATTGTATATGATCAAGTTGAATACCAGTTTATAGAAAGGTTAGGTTGCAGAGACTTTTCAGTTCTCAGGCTGCATTATTTTAGTTCCCCTCAGACAATGTTACCATGTCTTAAAAGAGCATTTTGATTTGTTTCGTATTACTCTTGAAATCGAATACGACATGCGAATTGAGTGTGGAAATTCAAGGCTCTTGATTTAGTCGTGTTTATGTTTAGATATGGGAAGAAATTATTATTTTTTAAAAAATAAGTTGAGGTATTTTTTGTTCTGATATCTAATTTACTCTTTCATTTCAGATGGATGATCCTTTCCATCTGGAGAAGTTCAGTCATGATTGCTCCAGGGATCTTCAAGTTAATGCCACTTCCATTGAGAAAAAATGCTCTCAAAATAAGGATTTTTTCTTGGTGCTTGATTTGGAAGGGAAAGTTGAGATACTTGAGTTTCCTGTATTGCTGATGGATGCAAAAACCTTGCGTGTAGTGGATTTCTTCCACAGGTTGTTTTTTCTTTACAGTATCTTTGGCACCAGTGGCAATTCATTTTTGGATTTTTCTTTCTATGTTTTTTGTCTTAGTGCATATGCGCTAGCTTGACTTTTACCTTCTTGATACCACGTGTGCATGCGTACATTGATAATAGAGTCACTTGGTTGCAATTGATTTTTGATCTTTTCATGACTATATCTAACTTAAGGGTAAAAATTTTTACAGGTTTGTGAGGCCCTCTGAGATGAGTGAGCAAGCGATAAACAAATATATTGAAGGAAAATACGGCAAATTTGGGGTTGATAGGTAACAGTATTTTACTTCTATTCTATCCTAAGAGCATTAGATGTACAATGTTTGGTGAATGTGGAGAACTGATGGATCCTTTCCCCTCCCAAATCGGTGATATTGGCCATTTCTACTCTGTTGGCAAATTCCTTGCTACAATAACTGCTAGTAGGTATGGCTAACTGATGAGTTATGTATGTAGCTAAAATTTAACTTGATTGTAGAGTCTGGCATGATACAGCTCAGCCATTTGAGGAAGTTATTCAGCAGTTTGAAGCTTGGTTGACTCAGCATCAACTCTGGGAAAAGAAGGGCGGTGGCTCCTTTACTCAAGCAGCATTTGTAACTTGGTGAGTCTTGAAACTCTTGAAAAACTATTATCTATTTCCTCTTTGTCTACTGAAGAATGCTCATTTCTTTGGTATTAGCGGAAACTGGGATTTGAAGACAAAGGTCCCTCAACAATGCAAAGTTTCTGGGATCAAGCTCCCCCCATATTTCATGGAATGGATCAATCTAAAGGATGTGTATCTAAATTTTTATGGGCGTGAGGCAAGTACAAGCTTTAATTGGACTGAGTCATTATATTCTTCTTTCTTCCATTTGATGCATCTTGGAGCTTTAGATAGATAATCCGTGACTGATACTTATTTCCTGAAATGATAAGTTTGATTCTGTGTTCAAATCTTCTCTGCCCAAGGTGGTTAACTCAATGCTGGCTGAACTGGTTTTTCTCCTGATTAAGATTAAGTTCTGTTACTTATATAACTGGTTGTAAAGCATAGCCATAATTTTTCTAAACAATCTTTGGAGAGGAAATAATAATTTTTTTTCCCGATTTAAAAAGGGTACTGAATTGCAGGAACTAAATCTGAAATAATGATCTTGATGGAATACTAGGCACTACGCACTAGCATCACATTTTATATAACATGTTTGTACTTATTTATTATGACCAACCTTGCATTACCCCTCCTTCCCCCTCTACAACAACAACAAATAGAGAAAGATCAAAGTTTCATTTGGTTTTGATTTTGTTTTTTCGTTTAATTGTGTCTTCTTTATTCTTATGTGATATGATTGCTTGATGATGGGTGACAGGCCAGAGGAATGATGTCCATGATGAAGCAGCTTGAAATTCCATCTTTCGGAAGTCACCATCTAGGTATCGATGACACAAAAAACATAGCAAGGGTACTGCAACACATGCTCGCTGATGGTGCAGTTATGCAAATTACTGCAAGGAGATACCCTGAATCTCAAAAAGTTGAATTTCACTTCGAGAATCGTGTCAGGTATCCACAAAGAGCGAAAGGCAGTTTTAAGCTAAATCTAAACTTTTCAACACAATGTTTATTTGTAAATCATGATTATGCAACAAATAGTTTTTTGAATTCTCTACTTTTGACCTTTGATTCTATCTTTGCAATCCAGATGATGTTTAGCTTTTTGGATGCCTTAGTCAATAACTTCCTCGGAGAAGGTTTGAGTACTCCATGAATCGTCAATGACAAGCTGTAGATTGGAAGCTTCCCTCATTGCTTTACTTAATATAGAGCAATATCCAACCATTGGGGGATTAAATTTTGTTATCCCAATAATGTAATCTAGATTCACTTTATGCACATATAAGATTAGGATGTGCTCAATTGTTCGAATCGACATAAACAATGCAAATTTTGAGGATAAAGATTTAAGGTTTCTTACTCGAACTTGATGGGTTTTTTTTCTAACTCTTTAGCATTGTCCTAATAGATTTACAAATTATGTGTTTATGAACTAGAAAATGATGAAATTTGCTTCCAAATTTCAACCCAATTGATGCTAAAATAGGAGAATCCTGGAGTGAAAGAAGTAAAAGATCAGATGGATGTTCAAGTGGCTCCCATGATAATGGATCGGACCAACAATACTTTGGTGAATATCTTCCCTTGTAAAGAGCCGTTGTACCTTCAACCCTACCCCAAAAGCCCCTATACTTTCCTACAAATCAGACCACCCATTTCCCCAAACTTTTGGATATTTCCATCAAAAAAACAAATCTAAACATATTTGGCGGCAACTTCTGCCTTTTTGGTAGGAAAAAAATGTAAAAAATTCACTCATCTTACACATATCCCCACTCTCGAATCCAGCGCGTGATCTCACTCCCCTATTTTGATCAACAATCCCACCCTAGAAACCTCAATCAAGCCACCAATTCCCCCTTAGATGCCACAAGTCAACAACTCATAAAGCTCCTATTGCCCAATAAAATGTTCCTGTCAGCTCACGCCCTTTCCAGGAGAGTGAAGATGAACAGAATAAATTATAACTATAAAAATGTATTAGTATTTTTATTTCTCTAAAACCTTATGCCCTAGTCTGCCTTTTCACCTGAAAGAAAAAAAAGAACCCAAAACTTGAAGCAACTCAAAACCTCAAAGGTTCTTTCTTTTTCGTCCCAAATTGATTTCTAAGCGATTTTACTTGATGGGTTTCTCGTCATTTTCGATTTCCCACTTGGAACGATCCAACTCAGCGTCTCCCCTGGTGAGTTAAGTACTGAGTTCGATCGATTTTATCTACCTTCGAAAATCATTGCTTTATTTGGAGTACCCAATTGAGGAAACTGAAAGATGGATCATTAGTTGAATACCCAGTCTCCTAAATCTTTTAAATTAATATTATATGCAATATTTATGAAACCTTAGGAGAAAATTGATATAGATATTAGAGGTTTTCATATATTTTGTGGGGTTTTGGTCATGCAATTATCACCAGCCTCGGTTTCTTCATCGAAACGGAGTGATTTTGGGCAAAAATCAGGTTCTAGGCTTCGGAAGAAGCATAAGAGATTAGATGCAATATGTGAGGAAGAGTATAATAGGAACCATGGAGAAGGTAATGAGGGGAATGATGGTGATGGGTCAGGGAGTGTGGATTTAGAGCTCCGTAGGAGCTCACGGGTTAGGAGGGCGCCGGTTATATTGGATGTGTCACCTCCGCCTCCAAAGAAAAGGCGGAAGATTGGGAAGAGTGGGAGGTTTGGTCGGGGGAGGAAAAGGTTAGGGCGTGTGAAGGAGGAGGAGGAGGAGGAGGAGGAGGATGGGGTGGAGACAGGGGAGGTGCAGACTCTAGGGAGTTGGAGGTCGAGGTTGAGGACAAGAGGAAGGAATGTGAATGTTAATACGAAGGTGGAGGAGAGGGTTTTGCCGAATAGGAGGAGGAAGCTTTTTGAGGATATAGTTGGGAATGAGGAGGAGGAGGAGGAGGTGGAAGAAGAAGAGGAGGAAGAGGAGGATGAATCAGATGGTGGAGAAATGATGTTAGTGAAATCCAAGAGGCCAGGGAGGGTTAACCCAGCAAATGGTTCAGATAGTGAAGAGGTGGTGGAGATTTGTGGCATCAGAGAAGAAACGGAGGTGGAAAAAGAAGAAATAAAAGAGGATGAGGTAGAGGAAGATGTGCCTGTTTTAGAGAGTGAAAAGAGTCATGGAAATGATAGGGAGGACATGGTTGTGGAGCCTCCTACAGTTTTGGAGAGTGAAATGAGTCATGAAAATGAGAGGGACAGGATGGATGGCTATGTGGTTGAGCTGGTTAAAGAGGATGACAGAGAACTATCAAATTGTATACAATCAGAGGGGGGCTGCATTGGCCATGAAAAAGTTGAAATAAATGAAACAATTGAAACAGTGGAGCTGAGTGAAGAACAAGTGCAACATTTAGAATGTCAGAATGAAGAAGCAAATGAAGAGGATGTTGTAGAAGTAGATAATGTGGCGGAGGAAGTTGAAGATGGTGGTGATCATGATGCAAAAGATGATGGATTGGTGAAAGTTGATGAAAAACCTTCAGAACATAAGAATGATATAGCGGTAGAGCAGTCAAATAAAGCAGCTGCTGAAGCAATTGGCAAGCCACGTATAAAACAGGGGAGAAGGTGTGGATTGTGTGGTGGTGGGACTGATGGCAAACCCCCAAAGAAGTTGGTTCAGGACGTAGGGGATAGTGAAAATGAAGCATACAGCTCTTCAGCTTCAGAGGAACCAAACTATGACGTTTGGGATGGGTTTGGTGACGAACCTGGGTGGCTTGGTCGTCTCCTTGGTCCTATAAATGATCGTTATGGTATTGCTGGCATTTGGGTTCATCAACACTGTGCTGTATGGAGTCCTGAGGTACAGTTCTATTCTTTTCCCTTTTATATTCCTCTTTTTCAAACTTAATTTATTAATTTATCTCGTTCCTGGTATCGGTGGATACATATGTGTAAGCATTCATTATATACATATACATGCTGATGTTTCATCTATTCCTCCTTGGTCTGCTATATGATTTTATAAGCATTTTGGATGTCCACTGTCATTACCGTAGCTTGTTTTTTGAGCTGTTGATACACCTTGGGCTTTTACCCTAGCTTCTCGACCATTTGTAGTTTCATGCTTAGTATATCTCAATTTCCACTTTTAATAATTGACTATGTATATGCTGACAATTCTCTTAGTTTTTATCCTATATGATTTCAGGTAATTAAAAGAATTGGTTCTGGAAGTTTACAATCTCTATCACCCATTAAACTCTTCTTAATTCATCCTTATTCCGCTGCATCTCCCTTTTCATCGATGTTCCTGTCTGTAGGTTTATTTTGCCGGCTTGGGATGCTTAAAAAATGTTAGGGCAGCGCTTTGTAGAGGAAGAGCATTAAAATGCAGCCGATGTGGGAGGCCAGGAGCAACAATTGGATGTCGTGTTGATCGGTGTCCGAAGACATACCACTTGGTTTGTTTCTTGATATCTTTTTTCCAAAGAAATCTCCCTTAACGCATCCTCCCCTTCCCTGCTGCTCAATTTTTGTTCAAGAAATAGATAGAGCTTCTTGTTGCTTTCCAATTGATGAAATTCTACTTTTTGGCAGCCTTGTGCAAGAGCCAATGGCTGTATATTTGATCATCGCAAATTTCTCATAGCCTGCACTGATCATCGGCATCTCTTCCAACCTCCTGGTATTCAATATTTAGCCCGGATAAAGAAATTGAAAGCTAAGAAAATGAAGTTGGAAATGAGGAAAGTATCAAATGACGCATGGCGAAAGGATATTGAAGCTGAAGAAAAATGGTTGGAGCATTGTGGTGAGGATGAAGAGTTCTTGAAACGTGAGGGCAAGAGACTTCATCGAGATTTGTTAAGAATAGCACCTGTCTATATTGGAGGCTTAGAGTCTGAGAGTGGGAAATCATTTGAGGGATGGGGATCTGTTGCTGGCTTGCAGGATGTTATCCGATGCATGAAGGAAGTTGTCATCTTACCACTGTTGTATCCTGAGTTCTTTGACAATCTGGGCCTTACACCTCCCAGAGGTGTTCTTTTGCATGGCTATCCAGGAACGGGCAAAACTCTTGTGGTGCGCGCATTGATTGGTTCTTGTGCTCGTGGCGATAAACGTATTGCATATTTTGCCCGCAAAGGTGCTGACTGCTTAGGAAAATATGTTGGTGATGCTGAGCGCCAGCTGAGGCTCTTGTTTCAGGTTGCTGAGAGATGCCAACCTTCTATAATATTCTTTGATGAGATAGATGGCTTAGCACCTCGACGGACAAGGCAGCAAGATCAGACACATAGTTCAGTTGTGTCCACATTGCTTGCTCTGTTGGATGGTTTGAAGTCCCGAGGTTCAGTGGTGGTGATAGGTGCAACTAATCGCCCTGATGCTGTTGATCCTGCATTGAGGAGGCCAGGGAGATTTGATCGAGAGATTTATTTTCCACTGCCATCATTGGAGGACAGGGCTGCAATCCTTGAACTTCATACTCAAAAATGGCCAAAACCGGTTGCTGGATCTTTGCTCAAATGGGTTGCAAGAAAGACGATAGGGTTTGCTGGTGCAGATTTGCAGGCTCTTTGCACTCAAGCAGCTGTTGTTGCTTTGAAGAGGAATTTTCCTTTGCAGGAAATTTTGTCTGCTGCCGAAGAGAAAACTCCTAGTGCTAAACGTGTTCCTCTTCCTACTGTCACAGTTGAGGAGCGGGATTGGTTGGAGGCTTTGTCATGTTCCCCACCTCCTTGCTCACGTAGAGAAGCAGGAATGGCTGCTCATGATTTAGTTGCCTCTCCTCTTCCTACCCATCTCATCCCTTGTCTGTTGGAACCATTATCCACCTTGCTTGTTTCTCTTCATTTGGATGAACGCCTCTGGCTGCCACCCCTTCTTTCTAGAGGCGGGGCAGTGATTGAAAGCGTGATTGTTTCCACTTTGGATGACAAAAGACTGCCCAAGGATCATTGGTGGTCCCATGTTCATGACCTTCTTCAAGAAGCAGAGGTTACTAAGGAGATAGAGAGAAGGTTATCACGTGCTGGAATGTTAATAGGAGAGACTAGCTTTGCTGATTATGATGCCGTCATAGGTGATATTGGTGATGATGGTGTCAAGTTTGAACCTTCAAAAGTGCGTAATAGCAGCACATGCTCTAATTTGTCACGGAATACCTATTTTACTTCAACGAAGAAAACAGGGTTTCGGATATTAATTGCTGGAAGTCCTAGGTCAGGCCAAAAGCATCTTGCTTCTTGTCTTCTTCACTGTTTAGTTGGGAATGCTGAAATACAGAAAGTTGATTTAGCTACAATTGCACAGGAAGGACAGGGTGACTTGATTCAGGGAGTAACTCAAATTTTAAGTATGTTCCTCATACTTTATCTTTTTGTTGTAGCTAGCATTAGTTTTTTGGGTAATATCTGGTTTATTTTTAAAGTAACATAAGATAGATGATGAATGCACACCTCTATTCTTTCACACCTGTGTTTCCCCACCTCCTTTTTGCCATTTATGCTTTGAATCGTGTTTTAAGCTGCTTGGCAGTTCTATAATCTAGGAATATTTCTTGTCATTTCTGTCTAGGTTGTTAGTTGGAAATATGGGTTAACGGTTTCCTTGGAGCTGAGTGGCTGTATTTTTGGACAAAGAAACAAATAGAAACATCCCTTGCTTTACTTAAAAAATTTTCTTGTACTAGACACATGAGATGGTTGTCAACAACTACTGCAATAGCTTCCACAGCCAGTATAATATCTGATTTATATTTATATAATCAATAGTTGTGTTGATTTATATTTGATATATACCTCTTGATTGCCATAAGATCAGGGTTTCATTATTAAAATAAACTGGAAGCTTAACATCTAAGCTAAGCTTGGAACCATTAAAGGCCTCATTGAAAGAACAACTAACAAGGCTTGGACTATTACCTCATGAAAATGAAACTAGTGGACCATAGCTACTACCTATTTAAAAAATTGGAGTTTACTCTGTACATTGGTTTCTGGAAAGTTTAATTATGGAGTGTGTAGTGCCTATCTAACATGTAAGTTAACTAAATGGTGACGGAGTCTGTGGAGATTCCTAAAGATCCATGCTGAAATTAAAGTCATGTAAGTGGATTTAATTGATTTTTGGGCTTACATTTTATTTATCTTCTTGTAGTCTGTATTTTTAATGATGTGTTGGTGAGCATTTATGACAGTGACTAAGCTCAAAATAAAGTTCTTTGTGAATGTTTAGAGTTCAGGTTACTTGATCTAATTCACTTGAAACATCGTTACAAACTATTCAAATTCCATGGCAGTGAAATGTGCAAGCATGGGGTCATGTGTGGTATTTATGCCAAGAATAGATTTGTGGGCTGTGGAGACCGTTAATCAAGTTGCTGAGGAGAGTGATTTGTCTTCAACATTCCATCAATCTCCCATGGAGGAAGATCCTCTACCTGTTGAAAAGGAAAGTGGATTCTCTCTGCGGCAATCTGAGTTGGCAGAGACAGCAGAGGCTATCGCTGCTGTTCAAATCATCTCACATGCGTGGAGCTCATTTGTTGAGCAAGTGGAATCAATCTGTGTGTCTACATCCTTGATAATTCTGGTAGGAATTATTTTCATTTACTTATTTACTTACTTGCATTTCAGGATCCAATACTTTATTTGTTGCTTGAGTAGCTATGCTCTACCGTGGAGCTTAGAATGAAAGAAGTTTTTTTGCTTTGATTAAAAGAAATTCATACGTTTGATCTAGTTCGGCTATCATATTTTCATTTTCTATTTTCTTCAACAGTTCCTTGGGTTGCTTGGATTATGATTTGGCTAATGTCAGGTCGGACATATTAGCACTTGCTTGACATTGATTTCTGAGTGTTTGGACTGTAATTACTTACCTAATGAACTTTCTACCATTTTAGAGTAAAGGTTAATTTGACTTTGTTACTGATTAGCAGCTTGTTGTAACTTGAATGGTTCAGGTAGAAGTGGAGAGTTGTCTGACCTGCATTTGAGAAGCTCTAGGTTAAGCTCTGTGGATATGACATAAAGTGGATTGACTGATCATTTAAAAGTATTAACTTGAAACATGGTGCTTGAAACTTCATACTTGGGCCCTTTTACTTAATTAGGACATTGTGAAGCCATTTGTTACAAATGTGTTAGTTTTTCAGTCTGATCCCTTATTCAATCAGAACTTTATCTATTAAGATACAAGCCCCCATCCCCCTCTTTCTTCCCCTTATTCGTTCTCTTACCGCCTTCGCATCTCTTGTAAGCATGTCTAACTCTTAACGCTTCTTATCTATCAACAGGCTACTTCAGAAGTTCCACATCTGGAACTCCCTGATAGAATAAGGCAATTCTTTAAGAGTGATCTACCAAATTGCAGTCAGAAAACTACATTAGAGCACACAGTACCCAGATTCTCTGTGCATGTTGGCAGGAACTTCGACCATGATATGGTAATCAAACTATCTGCTGCAGAGTTATCAAGGGATATCCTTCAACCGTTTGTTCATTTAATTCATCAAAGATCTCATGTTCATGAAGATTTCAGAACAAAAAATTCTGCTGAAACCTATGCAGCTGCAGAAAATGACCATATATCTCATGGTTTGGCTTGTGAAGTAAGGGTTGGATCACAATCTTGTGGTGATCTGTCTGTTACAGTGCCAGCAGCACCAACCAACAGTAGAAATTTGAAGGGGAAAGCAAGCTTGATGCTAGCAATATCTTCATTTGGCTATCAAATTTTGCGATATCCTCACTTTGCAGAGCTTTGCTGGGTGACATCAAAACTTAAAGAAGGTCCTTCTGCAGACATAGGTGGTCCCTGGAAGGGCTGGCCATTTAACTCATGTATCATTCGTCCCGCCGACTCATTAGAAAAGCCAGCTGTTGCTTGTGGCTCCAGCAACATCAAAACCAAAGAGAAATTTGGTTTGGTCAGAGGTCTGATTGCTGTTGGTTTATCAGCATACAGAGGCTTGTACACATCACTTAGAGAAGTTTCCTCTGAGGTACGGGAGGTTCTTGAGCTCCTAGTTGGGTGGATTAATGCAAAAGTTAACACTGGAAAAGACAGATACCTGTATGTTCGTATTTTATCTCAAGTTGCTTATCTGGAGGATATGGTTAACAGCTGGGCATATTCACTGCAGAGGTACCCTTATTCTCATTCTTTGTATTACTGGTTGTTTCATATATATATGGATTATCATCTAACAAGACTTGATTCATTTGCAGCTTAGATCAGGATGCTCAAATAAAAGCAGCAAGCCCCAAACCATACACTTTGGGTTCTCCAGATAATCATTTTACATGTGTGAATAATCCAGATCGCGTTCAGGAATTCAGGCCTGATGTTTCTAACAGAAGTTGCCCTGAATCTGAAGGTCTGGGTGCAAACACTAAGGAATTCGCCATGCAAAATACTGATTTCATTGACTTGAACAAAGAGGATGATGATTGTGCTGCTAATCATGAGGGAAAAGTTGCACTTTTTGCAGAAGGTGCACAGGGGACAGGCCTAACTGGTAATACTACTTCAGAGGAGCATCTTAATTCTTCTGTGGCAAACGAATCACTTGTTCATTTAGACAAGCAGAATGGGACAAATTCTGGACTTTGTGGGTCAGAAAGTACTAAAAATCCTATGGTTGAGGGACAGTTTGATGTGCAAAATAAAGACAGTATTGACTTGAATGAGACAGCTGGTGATTGTGCTCCTAGTCATGAGGGAAAAATTGCTGCTGACCAAGAAGCTGTGGAGCTGGTACGCCTGGATGGTAATACTACTTCCATGGAGCATCATTGTTCTGTGGCCAACCAACCAGTTGTTTATGTGGCCAAGCAGAATGGAACAAATCCTGGACTGTGTTGGTCAGAAAGTACTGGAAATCCTATAGCCGAGGGAGATCCTGGGTCGTCAAAACAATCTAATGGATTTGCACCAAGTGAATCTTTTCTTTCTGAGAATGGATTCTGTAGTTCAGATGAAGTGGACGGTACAAAGTTCCATGTCACTGGGAACGCTTGCAACCAGATTAATGCTTCTGAAACAAAGATCATTATCACATCTGCAGATGGCAAGCCCAAAGACTGTGAACATAGAGAAGATCCCTATTTCTCTTCAAGCAAAACTGCTCTTCCAACTGAATCAGGAGTTACATGCATGTATCAGTGCTGTTCTGACTGCTTACATACCCTCCTTAGTTTGATGCAAAAAGTTCTGCTTCAACAACTGAAATCAGATGGGAGCCAGTGGACAGTAGATGATGTTCATGATACAGTTGCATCAATGTCTGTGGATCTTCTTTCAGCGGTTAGGAAAGTTTATGCTGCTGGATATAGCAGCAATAAATTTGATGAAAACCTGAGACTTGAAAATGATGGAAAGTTATCCAAGTGTCAAGAGTGGAGCAAATGTCGATGCAAAAGCTCAGAAAATAGTTTAGTTATTCCGACAGAATGTAGCTGTCACTCTTTAGGCACCACCTTTCCAAACATTGAATTCATGTTTGATCCAAAATTTGTTTACAGAGATGGAGTGATGGTTCCCATAGATTCTAACAAAGAAGTTTCTTTTCACTGTAAATTCAAGACGTTGTGCCTTTGTTCTCTTATAGAGTCTATATTAATGACAAAGCAGCCTTTCGATTGAATTTGGCTTTTACAGTATCAATTGTCGTGCTGTGGCAAGGTGAGTTTCTTTGGAGAGTTTAAAAATCAAATTTTGTTGGCTGAGCATTTGCTAAGGCAGTATCATTTCTTCTTCCTGAGGCATAGTAGAATGGTACAATGGTACTACTTTCTTTCCCACTCAAAACTGCTTCCCCAAGTTTTGGTTTCCTGGGTAGAGGCTAACCTATATACCATGTAAATATCATCCGAGGTTAGACCTTTGATTACTGTAAGTATGCTTTCTTATGGCCATTAAATAATATATACCTCTGGAGGTTTGTCATTCTGGTGCTTCTTGTCTTATTGCACTCTTTTCTTCTATCACTACTCTATAATTGCGACTTTTGATTTTGATGATCCTAACCGCTGCAATTTGAAGGCTCAAATTTGGACATTATCATTATTCGAAATTTTCATCTTCTAAAGTGCTTAATACTTTTGCTCCTTGAAATCCCTGAATATGTTATTTATGCATATGGTGACATTTAAATAGGGTTTCTCTTAGCTCTCTATGGAACTATATTTCTATGCTTGCCTCGAAGAGCAATAGAAATTCCCTGCTGCTGCTGCTGCTGGATAAAGATATTGCAGCACTGTTTCGGACAAGTTACATCAGAGCTGCTTCATAAATGAGCATGCTCTTTTAGCAGTGATCTTTCAAAGTTGAGTAGTGCTGATTTGTTTGCTAATAGTAGCACTATTTGTCAGCAACCTTCTCAACATAAATATGGTATTCTTCAAAACTAAGTTGGAACAAATGGTTGATAAAATGAATGAATTCAACACAATCATACAAATGCAGGAAAAGAAAATTTTAACATAAAATATTACAGATGGAAATTATATATAAGTTATAGAACAATGGAAACCTCTTTGGGGAAATTCTATTTGAGGCTTTGAACTCAAACCTATGGGTTGTTTTCTTTTGGGTGCAGAGAAAGAAAGCTTATAGAAAATATGTTGAACTGAAAAACTAAAGAAATGGTTGCCAGAACTACGTACCAAAAAGAAAAAGGATAAAGCTATATGATACTCGTAATTACAGGATAATAAACCAACGGTTCATCAGAAGAACTAAATGCAGTAAGGGCAAAAGAACAAAGGGTATTCGCTGCTGCTGGTGCTCTGAATTGATCAATTTGTATACATGTGTAATAAGAACTGATCCCAATTAACCAAAAAGCCCAACCCAAAATTTGGAAAGGTAAATATATAAAAAGCTTGGGCTTCCCGTCGCTCGTTTTGCTGTTACCAGCTTCTGGAGTTCCATGATTTGTTAAAGACTTGTCTGTCTTGACCAAGCTTTCTTCGAAGTTCGAGTAATTGCTGCAGGTCAGTCTTTTGTTCTTTTTCTTCAATATATTTTTTCAGCGATATAGAATTGAGAGATTGTTGATATAATTTAACTCTGAGGAATTGTCTAATTCTGTTTTCATCATTGCAATTCGAAAGTTCTGCCGAAATAAACATATACGTCTTAATCCGGTTTTGATACATTCTATGTACACAATCATAGTTAAATAGCTCAGTTTATTTGATATGTAGGACTAGCTAACCCCAGATTCCAAAAAGTTTTTCTGCCAAAGAATGATCAAGGAATATGATCAAAGCAATTGATTTCTAAGGCAGAGTTGTCTAGCTTGTTGACATCTAATCTGAAAGTATGCTGAAAATAACGTATGGGTTTTAGCTCTTAATCTGGTTTTGGGTAAGTTGTATCCGTTCAATTATGGTAACATTGCTCAGTTGCTATGATATGTGGGATTGCCAGATTATCTGACCTGGATTCGGTGTTGGCTTTATAGGTTAATAGCTAACCAAGAAACTTGAGAAAAAGGGATTGAAAGGCTGAAGCCACACCCATCATTGATCATTATCGTTCTTTGTGGAAAATGGAAGGGGCTGTAAGGGTGCAAATCCTCTCACAGGCAGGGATTTCAGAGGTTCCATCACAATATATCCAACCACCTGAGAACCGGCCCACACCTGTAACCAATACTAAAACTAGTTTGAGCTGCGACAATGTCCCTGCAATTGATCTATCTCATAAAGAAAAGTCTGTCATAGCAGCCATTCAAGAGGCTTGCCAAGAATTGGGAGCTTTTCATGTTATCAACCATGGGGTTCCTACGAAACTGATGGATGATTTGAGGAGATCCTGTCTTTCTTTTTTCAATGATTTCCCAATGGAGGACAAACTTAAATATGCTTGCCAGCCCAATTCTGCTGCCTCCCAGGGTTATGGTAGCCGTATGCTTGTAAGCTCTGAAAATGACACCGTGTTGGATTGGAGGGACTATTTTGATCACCATACTCTCCCTCTTTCACGCCGCAATCCGTCCTTTTGGCCCCATTTTCCACCTGAATACAGGTACATCAATTGTTTCATTTTCTACAGCAATGACATTGATTGATATTCTTTAGGCATTCTGTACTTAATTTATGTTTCTGTAGGGGATTGGTGGCAGATTATAGTGATGAGATGAAAGTGTTGGCTCAGAGACTGTTGGGGTTGATATCTCAGAGTTTGGGACTGAAGGCATCCTGCATAGAAGATGCGATTGGGGAATTCTATCAGAACATAACAGCCAGTTACTATCCTCCATGTCCACAGCCAGAGCTGACATTGGGTCTGCAATCCCATTCTGATATGGGTGCCATCACCCTTCTAATACAGGATGATGTGGGTGGTCTGCAGGTGCTCAAGGATGGAAAGTGGCTTACTGTTCATCCTCTGCCAAATGCCATCCTTGTTCTTCTGGCTGACCAAACTGAGGTGTTACTCATCTTTTTAATATTCTATTGATACATCAAACTTTGAATACGAATGTTGAGGATCATAACTAATTGATTTATTGGACACTTACCTTGCCTGCAGATTATAACCAATGGAAAATACAGAAGCTCTGTGCATCAGGCTGTAACAAATGCCAGTAAAGCCCGTCTCTCGATCGCGACTTTTCATGACCCAGCTAAGGCAGTCAGAATATCCCCTGCCGCTGATCTTCTGAGTGAGTCTTCCCCACCTCGCTACGCTCCAGTTGTTTACGGAGACTATGTGTCATCATGGTACTCAAAGGGCCCTGAAGGAAAACGAAATCTTGATGCACTCCTGCTTGACACTTAAAAGTATCGGAAATGCTTGCTCTCTCTGCACCTTGACCCTTGTAATTAATTCCTGTGGAAGAAGCATCACAACTACTCAGTTCCCCCGTATGCCTCCTCGTTTTTTTTTTTCTCAATTAAGAACTCCTTATTTTCATAATTCCAATATTTAAGCCATTCTTCTGCATTGCATGCAATAAAGTGACAATAAGAATGATCAATCCTTTTTTTGCTCTGGCCTGATTCGTTCCTCTTCTCCCTTTTAGTATGTTGGAATATCGTATTGACATAAAGTTTGAGGTTTGCATTCCCTCTTCCAAAATTACCCATTAAGCAGCACTGCAGCAGCCTTAGAAGCATGGTGATTAGATGAACAGACGAATACAGATGTTGAGGCAACAATCGAATACTTAACATCATAATGTTGCATGTGTTTTAGGCAGTGAGAAGGGTTAATGAATAATGACAAGGAAGAAAAGAACAGAAGCTTTCTTCTCCTGCTTCTCGACCCCCTTCATGCAGCCTGTTATTATGGTCATTGAAATTGACTGAAACAATTATGTTTCCCTGTAGAAATTATTGTTGTGAAAACAGGTTCCTACATTGCTCAGGGATGAAATTGTCTGGGCTTTACCGTAATATGCAATTGCATATCTGTACAATTCTGCTTCAAAAAAAGTCTTTTTTTGGTTCAAAAGTATATTGCACTTTGCAATGATGCATCAGACCCTCTATTATGCAACATTGTCATTTTTATAATCAACCCCTTCAAGGGTAATTAAGATAAAATACTACCACACATTAAGTTTTAATCGAAATTTCAAGCGGATTCATTAATTTTTTAAAAAAACACTTCGTCTCAAAAGAGTAAACACCGTTAACAAAAATTATGAAAAAATTAAAATGTTTTTCTGATTAATTTAAAATATTATTATCATATTTTTTTTTAAAAAAAAATAGAGAGCATATATGGGTGCTCTCCAGCTCCCCAAGAAAGGGGAGCATCGATTTGGTGCTCCCCTCTCTTGGGAAGCACAAGAATTTTTTTTTTAAATTAATAAAAAATATATAATAATAATTTTTAAAATTAATAAAGAGTAAAATTGATCGGTGTTCTCTTATTTTTTTCAAATTAATAAAAAATTAGTAAAAATGATATAATAGTAATTTTAAAATTAATAAAGAGTAAAATTGATCGGTGTTCTCTTATTTTTTTCAAATTAATAAAAAATTAGTAAAAATGATATAATAGTAATTTTAAAATTAATAAAAAGTAAAATTATTATTTCAATATTATTACAACATCAAATTAACAAAAACATTAAAGATTACCTAATTGCGGGACCTCTGTGTTTAGCAAAAATATTTTTTAGGAGTTGAGTGTTCATTTTGAAAATTAATGAATTGGTTTGAAATTTCAATGAAAACCTAAAATTAAGTGGATTATTTTACCTTAAGATTTAAATACAAATCTAACTTATTGGGAATTAGTTATGGCTACTAATTAATGCTTTAATTATCAGCATCAACCAAGGGGTTGAAGTCTGTCCCAGAGGTTTAATGGCATTAGGACAAACCAAATGCAACATAGAATTGGAAATAGACAGACCATTACCCATTTTGAATATGACTTATGACCCCAATTTTCACATATCAGCAAGAAGCCTCAAAACCAATTATTAAAGCAAGAGAATATCATCCAATAGCCTGATATTAAAATTTTATGTGTTAATATTATTTATTCTTTAAATAAATCTATTATTCTTTTAGTTAATTATTTCCACACAATCTCCTAGTCACACTGCCATCTATAGCTGCAAAATTTAATGGAAAATACTGGCTTTCTCCTTTTCCTTTTCTAAAAAAATAAAGATCCATACAGTTATTTTATTTATTTTAATAAAATAATTTAAATTTGACCTAAATGATTTTTTAAAGACGATTAAAATTTTAAATTCGAATCATTGTTTCGTCGTCAATTTTCTCATATATATACACACAAAATATACTTAGTAATTGGTGTGTACAATTTTCACAAGTTAACAAATACTGAGTTAAGGTTGGGTTTATTAAGTGAGAAATTATATAATTAGTAAACTCTTCTACACACAAATGACAGATTCTAATTACATTCCTTTGTAATCAACTTTTTCTTTTAGGTTGGAATAATTAAACAGTGCAATCTCATTTAGTCATTTGCACCCACACGAAATTTTATAAACTTGCATGGTTTCAAATTGCAATATTTGGTGGTGCATTAATATAGAGACGCAAATTAAAATCTTATGATCCATAAATCACATGAAAATTAAGTCTGTTAAATAAGATAAAAGAGTAATACAACTTTGATATAACATCTCTACTCAAATCTTTACTTTATCTTATATTACATAAAGATCGTTAGATATAGTGAAAGTGAGGCACATTCCTTGTATTTTGATTAAATGTAAAAACATTTTCATGTTCGGTATGAAAAACATCCATGGCAATGTCTTCCCATGGATATATCCTCACGGTTTTAGTTCATAAATATTTTTCAATAATGAAATCGAAAGATACTATTACATTCTTAAATATTTTTTATATCAGGATTTCGATTCACAGATATTTTTAAAGGGAAAACTTTTGCAGACACTTCTCTTCGACTTAGGTTATGCTATTGTTTCTTTATTTGAGAAAAAAAAAAGACATAAATTCATTGCAAATTGCGCATTGCTGCTTTAAAGAAAGATGTTACAACTTAATTTAATTCAACGCATAAATTGCAGGCAGTGCAAAAATAGTTGGAAACTGATTGATAAGCCCATTCAACAATACTGATCTTTGCAGCAGAAGGTGGGATTACCTTCTATAAGTAGAACATGAATTTATTGAACTGGCTGTCTCTTTTCACCCCTTTCTAGTTCATAAAACAGCTCTGCAACTCCAAAACAGCTGATCATGAATTGCAACACGAGATTAGCAAGTTTGAGGAAGAAACCATGGCATCTGGGTGCTGCTTTCCAAGCTCTGAAGCCATCTTTCAGGTGTTCCCTTTCTTTTATGGTGCTTCACTCGACAAGCTCATGCATGCTTTGGATGAACTTATCAATGTAATCATTCATCAATTCTGGGCTTATCGTATCTCTCCATTTCTTGTGATTCTCCTTGGCCAACTTACCCACTTCGCTATCCTTATGCATCACTGATTTTATAGCTTCGCTCAAATTCTCTTTCGAAAGCCATCCACTTTCTTCTCTCTTAACCTCCACGGCAACCTTGAGCTCGTCAGCCATTAGCCTGGTATTCAATATTTGGTCACCCAATTGTGGAAACAACACTATTTGGCAATCACTCATCAAAGATTCCCACATCGAACCAAACCCACAATGGCTCACAAAACAGCCGACTGATGGGTGAGCCAGCACCAATGGTTGTTGCACCCATCCACCCCAAACAACCCCTCTCCCTTTAACCCTCTCTTCGAACCCTTCAGGCAGTGCTTCTTCAATCGTTGCAGCCTCCAACGGTGGCTTTAAGGCGACAAAAAAAGGTAGCCCTGTTAGCTCAAACCCCAGCAAAAGTTCCTGGAACTGAGGTTTTTCAAAAATGAACTGGCTCCCGAAAGCACAATATACCACAGAACCTGGTTCGAACCCGGCTAACCAACTACCCCATCGTTCATCCAATACAGACCTAGACTCTTCAGGCAAAACTGGACCTGTTAAAAGAACTGGTTTCTCATACTGGCTCCCTATATAATCACATAACTTCCCTTCAATTTCATGGCAAGTCCTTATCGATATAGCATCACAATTCTTCATTGCCGTGGTGATTCTCTCGTAAAACGTTAACCCTTCCCCAAAAGGGTTTGTTACAAACAACAAAGACTGGCCCTCATGGCTACGCAACACTACAGAAGATGAAGGGTAACCAAGGGGTGGCACAGCCAATTCAGCCTCGGTTATAGGCCTTTCCCTGGCCGCATTTCGTGCTGGAACCAAAACAATAGCGATTGCTGCAGCACAGACAACGTTGTAACATATAGTTTTGATCCCAAGTGGTTTGGCTATCTCAGGAATCCAGTGAGCAGTGTCGTACAAAACCAGATTCGGTTTTACTGAAGAGATGACACTTTCAACTTGATCCCTGGTACGGTCCATGGCAATGGAGAGGAAATGGCTCAAGAAAATGGGGATATCGGAGGCAGTTTCAGCACCAGGAGGGAGGCCAGTGACAGATGGAACAGTAACAGGGTGGAAAGAGATGAAATCTGGGTACAAATTCAAATGTTCCAATTGGTTCACAGCTTTTCTGGGTAGCACGAAAGTGATTCTATGACCCTTTTCAGCAAGCTTGTTAGCAAGGTGGAGAAATGGGGTCATGTGACCAATTGCAAACCATGAAAACATGAGGACGTGGAAGTCTGAACTGTTGGCTTTTGCCATTTTCCTTTCTTGGATGAAGTTTGCAGCAGCTGTTCTTAATTTTTGGCTAGATGAGGAAGCCTATACGAGAATCAAAGCAATTGATTTAAAAGGTTATAGTCCTACTAAGTAGTCGAAATTTCGGGATAAAATTTTGACCCAGATCTCTAACTAAACAGCGAAATCTTTTGCGGTAAAGTTCAGTTCTGGAATATGAAAATATGATATCAGCGAGTTTGTAAATTATAATAGTAGGTGGCTAGCTGCATTTGTTCTTGTAGTTTCATAGAGTTGAATACTTCCTCTCTCCACTATAAATTTGATAAAACTATGCAGATGAATATTTCTTTAACAGCTTATAATTAAAGGAGTGTGTACAGATTCTCCAAATCTGTAGGCTGGGGAGATGCTCACCATGCGGAAGTGCTTGCTATTCATGAGGCAGTTATGTTGGTGGCTGCTTTCGTGTGGGGGAACTCTAGTGCTGTTATCTTTGAAACTGATTCTAATAATGCTGTGTCGTGGATCTCTAATCCTGAATTTTCGCCTTGGAGGCAGAGAAATCTGGTTTTAAAAACCGGAACTGTTATGAGGAACCTCCTAAATGGAAGATCCAGTACAAGCCTAGATTAGGTGATATTGACGCTGACAAGCTGGCTAAGCTGGGAGTTAATGGAGCTGATGACCTCCTGCGCGTTTGCCCGGATGGATTGAATGACTTGGATGAAGGGTAAATGGCTGTTTATGTACTGTGATCAGCAAGAGACAGAAACGGAGTTCAGATTCTGTTTCCAGCTATTACTGATGCTTCTCTTGCTTTGAGGGGTGGGGTGGTTTTTTGCTTGGGACGGGATAATTGTAAATGATTTTTCCTGGTGTTTGTATAGTTATGTATTTTGTGGATACTGGGTGATTTTGGAACCAGGATGCCGATGGTGACGGTGGAGCAAACGATGCTCTTGATCACATGTTCATGTTTTGCTGGGTTACCCCATTTTGAATGAAAGGTTGCCATTAATCTTCAAACGAAAAAAAAAGCGTTGAATTCTAATTCGATTTTTGAAAATTTAATATCGAATCGATTGAACCGACCGTCTACATCCTATCCATCATTTAGTGTTATACTTTGATTAAGAAATGAAGATATCATCACTTAGCTAACAGTTATACATAAAATCATAATAAATATATAAATATTTTAAGAACTCAAAAAAATAAAAAAAGAAATTGCAAGAAATAATCATAAACCCAGAAATAACATTCAATATAAAATTAATTATTTTTAGTCAATTTAGACCATGAGACCCTTAAAACTATTTCAAACAAATTAAATACTCCAACTTTTCTCTCCCACCGTTTGTTTGCTTTGCTCTCCAGTGCTCTTCATTTTTCTCTCTCGTCATATAACTTTTTTCTAATTTTACCACAATCACTATCTCTCTATCTATCTCTCATCATCCCATCTTCGATTTACATACTAAAGAGCATAATATGAAAAGTAACAATATATTTTTGAGTTTATTGATTTACGTTTATAAAATTGTCTCTATATCTATCTCTCGTTATCTCATCGTCGATCTACAAACCAAAAAACATGACATGGTGAGTAACAACGAATTCTTGGATTTATGAGTGTTAAGTTTTTTCAATGATTCAAGTCTGGTAGAACATGTCTTAGCGTATAACAAAGTGATTCATGTCTTGGCATGTAACATCATTAGGAAGAATGAAGCTCTGGCGTGTAATATATGATGCTGAACTTTGACCTTGCTATATAACATCTAGGGCTAAAGCTTTGACCTTGACATGTACTGGTGGTGAAACTTTAACCTTAACGTGTAACATCTAGTGCTAAAACTTTGACCTTGGCATATAACATCTAGTACTGAAACTTTAATTTTGGTGTGTAATATCTGATGGTAAAGCTTTGACCTTAATATGTAATATTTGATATTGAAACTTTGGCCTTGGCGTGAACATCTAGTGTTGAAGTTTTGGTATTGCTTAATTTTTTTGAACATGACGTGTACTAATAACATTTTTAAAATATGTAACTTCTTTGTATTTCACTACAATATAAACTTTTTGAGTTAAAGTGTATAACAATTTTTTTTTAACTATAATAATATTTTTTTTAAACGTGACGTGTAATAACAACACTTTTTAAATGTAATTTGATCTCTATATTTATATTTCAATAGAATATAAACTCTTAGAGTTGATAAAGTTTAAAAACAAAAAGAAATTTGATATGAAAAGAAAGATGTATTGAAAAATTATTTAACGTCAATATTACTGTTGGGTGAAATGAATTTGGACCAAAAGATACTATCCAAAATCCTCAAATTTAGATAATTAACGTTTAGACTATTTTATTTGTTAGCCTTCCTATAATCATAAAAAAATTCATCAAATGTTATATGCTAAGGTCGAAGCTTCAACACTAGATATTACATGTCAAGGTCAAAGTTTCAACATCATATATTACACGCCAAAGCCTCCTTGTTCCTACTGATGTTACATGTCAAGGTATGAATCATGTATTTACAAGCTAAGACATATTTTACCATACTTGAATCATTGAAAAAACTTAACACCCATAAATCTAAAAACTCGTTGTTACTCACTATACCATGCTTTTTGGTCTGAAGATCAACAATAAGATGGTGAAAGATAGGCAAAAAGAAGGTTTTGTGAATATAAACTAATAAATCTAAGAATATTTTGTTACTTTTTATGTCATATTCTTTGATCATATGACGAGATGACAAGAGATAGACAGATAGATAGTAATAGTGGTAAAATTAGAAAAAGTTAGATGACGATAGAAAAAAAATGAAAAGTACAACAGAACGAGGAGTAAAGCAGACAAATGACGAGAGAGAAAATTTCAAAGCACTTGAATATGAAGGTTTATTAAAAGTAATTTTATCTAAAAATATTTTTTTTAGTTAAAAACTATTAAAATTAAAAAGAAGATTATTTCTTAAAATACTCTATCTTTGAAAGTTAAAAAAAAAATTATCCCAAAAGAAAAAGCTTATGATAAGATAAGAACGATATCAGAACTTGCATGGCTGATAATGCGTCACTCAATTTTCTTGGGCACAACAATTTGGTGTATCACTCATTACCCATAATTGATGGACCCATGAGCAAAAAGTTTGATTTCATGGGCTTGAACTTTCATTTTGAACAAGTCCATCTCGAATCCATAATATCTTTTTATTTAAAAAATTAAACAATTTATCTATTTCAAATTATCATATAAAGACATATTAAAAAAATAAAAATCAACAAAAGTTGATATTATCCGCTTTGAAAACCAAATAATCTCCACTGGTATTCAATAAAAAAGTACCTAAATATATAATTTGTCTTTTTGCAAACATTGCCTGCCAATGGAGCTATACAAAAGCTATGCATGAATTACATATTTGTCTAATATATGAAACAAAAAAATGTAACCTGAGAATAAACCAAAGTAAAGGCCAAAAACTGGTTGCATTCACTACAGTATATCAACAACCAAATGATATTCTTTCTATCAGATCCAATTTGCCAAAAACCCACAACTTTCAATCCAAAACCTCACCCCCCAAAAAGCATGACCACAGACCAAGAAGAGATCAATTATTTTATTGCAGTATCTGGTGATTCATTTGGTGAACTATTTTCCTGTGGGAATCTTTCTACAACCTGCTTACAGCTTACTTACAGAAGAGGCAGGAGGGAACAAGCTTTACCTTATCATCAGGCTGGACTATATATATATATATATAGTCTTGGTTTGGCCTAATTCCAAATCCAATCAAATAATAATGTTTCAAGTGGAAGGCTGCCACAGCCTATATATTGGCAAAGTGATCTGGTGCTCACTGATAATTTGATTCTTCATTGAAATCTTTTGAAGTATGATTCTCAAAGTTTAATCCATGAAAGATATTTAATATTTGCCATATTGTGTCATTTACTGGATTTTAATGATATAAATTAGAAACCCTTTTGTTCTGAAAAAAAAAAAAAACTTTTTACCCTGATTGACTTTATCCTATGCCAATTTCTACTCTTTCACAAAACAATAGATAAGAAGAAGAATGATTGAATGTCTGTCAACAAGAAGTCATTTGTAACTTTTTAAGGTCTTCCATGTGCTTGTCATGTCCTTCTCTCTGGGGATGCATTGAATTTTCCTGAACAATGCCCTTTTCCATTCAGCATTCAACTTCTTTTTACTTCAAAAAGTTTAGTACACAGTCACATGGTAATAGACTAATGTACTACTTTACATAAACTTAACCATTCATGAATCTGACCAAATCTTAGTTCTATCGTTCTATAGATCATAGAGATATTCAAAGATCGAACTTAATTTATACTTCGGGTCTTGAAAAGATGATATAATAACTTCCCTTATACTCACTTATAAGTCTATACATGGAACCATGTCTAATAGTGACAAACAAAAGAATAGGGTGAGAAATGACAAACCCTCTTGATCATGCCGAAAATCAAGGACGGTGGCTTCAATTTCTAGCCCATGATTGAAGGATCTCTTCCAAAAAAAAACCCAACTTGAACCTTCTTGAATTGCTAACCAACAGCCCCAAAAAGGATCTAATCTTCAGTTCAAGAGGGGCAGGGAGTTGATTTCCTATATTGTCAAAAAGGCAAAAGCCTTTAACATTAGCTGTCACATAATGGGGGAGAGAAAACAATTAATCTGAAAGACCTTATTTTTCTCTCCCATTAGATTGTCATAAACAAAAGACTGTCACATGGGGCAGTATGTGCTGGCATGACAGAAATCGTGCCTATGAACAGTTACACTTCCCCCATATTTCTTAGCTGTTAGAATTGAATTCCCAGACGTCTCACTTGTAATTCTAGCTCATCTTTCTAGTTCTAAGCATATCAAATTTGTCCACGAAAGTCTTTTCTTCATTAAAAATTTGGGGTTGTGACCTTAAAGCACATGGCACCCTTACCCCACATGGCTTTTCTTAAGCAGTTCGGTTCAATAGATGACAGAATAAAAAGATGGGAGATACAAAGAATCCCCCCCATGTGGGGGTCTTTCATTTCAGCTCGTTGGGGGTTTAGAAAGTTTGTGGTGCTGCAGCAGCAATGGAGAATATTGATCATGACATTTGTGAGTCTTCTTCTGGTGGAGCTGAGAAAGTGGAAGCTCTTGATCTTTTGGAGGAGTCTTGGTTTTTTGAGAACTTGTTCAATAGGAGAAGGATGTTGAGATGTTATTCTGATTCTTGCACTTCATCAAACTTTGGCCAAGAGGTTCTGGCAAAAGATTCATGTAGCCAAAGCTCTGCACCGAGAAAGAAGCTCCAGGATGAAGGTTCAGCTCGCTGTAGTTTGATTCGTGCACCATCTTTACCGCCATGTATAGGGAGGGAGGAAAAGGTTCAAGAAAGGAAGAGCAACGGTGGGAGGAGCAAATTGAATAGGCAATTATCGCTGCAAGCATCGAAAACAACTTGTACAGAGAAGACACAGGAAATTCAAGAAAAGAAAACTGATAGCAAGAGCAAATTGAATGGACAGTCATCGCAAAGTACTTTGCTAAGGGCACCTTCCTTACCATCTTCAATAGGCTGGAAAGAGCTAACTCAACATAATGACAGTGATATTAGAATGAGCAAATTGATTCGACAAGCATTGGCTAACTCTTCTGACATCTCGCCCCCAAGGCATAGTCCTAAGGTACTAATACTATAAAATCCTCTGCAATTTCATAATGCATAGTTTCTGCATTTTGGTTACTTGTAAGTTTTAGCATTGGAGAGTAAACGGTTGTAAGTAATTTAATAAAACAGCGTACTTTGGCACCCGATTTAGTTCATTTGATCTGTATATGTTCAATAGTATAACTTATGTAATGAGCCAAAGCTAGCACGATTCTGCTGAATGCTGATAATAAGTGCCTTCAATGGTAATGAAGTGTGAATTGTATATGAATCTGTTATTTTTCATTGTCTAATGTTCAAACATTGCATATGCAGTCCATGTCACAAAGTTGCAGTACGCAAAGGTGTAGACCACCGAGAAACCTAGAGGTGGAAACCTTCAACAATAGCTATGGGGTTCAGGAAATAAGACGCCCGTACACGAATCAGAAGACATTGCAAAGAAGCCTTAGTGATCTTGCATTCGAGGAACTGCAAGGATTCAAGGATTTAGGATTCACATTTGACAAGGAAGACTTAAGCCCCAGTGTTGTTAACATACTCCCAGGGTTGCAGGAAAATAAGATAGAGGACTTGAAACAAGATAAGGTGAGGAGGCCTTATTTGTCTGAGGCATGGCTTGCACAAAGCCGTGGACCTCCCATTCCAAATTGTGTATCTAAGGATTCAGCAGACGATATGAAGGCACAAATCAAGTTTTGGGCCAGAGCTGTGGCAACTAATGTTCGACAATAGTGCTGAAAATCATAGAAACATCAACCATTTCTTCTACCAAATTTGACCTTAAAGTTAGCCTTTACTATTTCTACTCTCATTTTTCCAATTCCCCAGCTTTTTTCTGTAGGACTGATAAGCATTAATGAAAAAAGCAAGAGGTGATTCTATCCCCAGAGTGCAAGTTCAAAAGGCAAAGATGAAGGAATGTCCTTGTCTAGTAGTACTTCGAATTTTTTATGTAAACAATTTTGTGGTTCCTTTAACTGTGTGTTAATAAACTAACATGGATACTAGCACTCAAGCATTTGACTTATTAGTTGATGCATAATCTCTTTGCTTAAAGAGCAGGGTTCGAATTCCCTTTCTTTCAATTATAAAAAAAAAAACTAACATGGATACTAATTTACAATAATTCATTCTTGTTATCAATGGCTTAATGTTAAACATGTGTTCTGTAAAGCATGAGTGCCTTGAGTAGTATGGATTTCAAGTTCAGTCAGTAGGTTGATTTGTTCATAGAACTTTTTTTAACTCCAGATGATCTTATGAGGGATGATAATCTCCCATTCTCAACTTATTTCAAAGACTGCTGGTGACTGGAGATTTGGATTTGGCTTTAGGCAGAAATCTGGTGTGAAAGAGGTGACAGTTCCCTCAAACTCTGTTTAGATTTATTTGGTATCTGTTTGGTAATCGAAAAGTGATTTGTTGAAAAAAAAATTTTTATGTAAAATATTTTATAAAAAAATTTAATATTTTTTATTGTTTGAATAAACTGTTGAAAACATTTTCAATTGTTTGGATTATTTTAAAAATATATTTTTTTTATCATAGTAGAGTTATTTAGGTGTTAAAATAATAAATAGAAGTTTATTATAAAATAATATTGATATTTGATTTTTGACTAATTTGAGATCAAAATTAAAAATGAAAATAAAAATGGACAAAATCAATAATGATATTTTTCAAAACATTTAATCTGTAATAAAAATAAAATCTAATTTTTTAAAAAATTTTCATCTTATCATCTTTTTATTATAATTATAAAAATATCAATATTCACCAATTGTGTAAGATATCTAAAAATTTATACTTATAAATATGTATTTATTAAATGACCATTATTGAAATGTTTTTTATTATAATTATTAGTAAGATTTAAACTTATTATAAACGTGGATCCATCAAATGATGATCATTGAAATATTTTTATTATAATTATTAGTAACATTTATTTCATTTATAAATAAAAAATTTAATTATATTGAATGGTTTTATTAAAATAATATTTTTTAATTTTAATAATATTGTANAAATTAATTATTTTAAATTAATTATTTTATAAAATTAACTATTAATATTTTATTTTTTAATATTTTAAATTAAATATTAATATTCATTAAACTTATACCTATAAACTTAATATAAAAGTATATTTGATATTTTTTGAAAAATGTCTATATTTTTTGAAAAATGTCTTACGCCTTTTAAGGGCATAAGACATTTTACATGATTAATCTTGTTAATTCGTAAAATATTTTACATTTAAAATTAATTTTTTATTTATCAAACAAGCATAAATCTTAAAAATATTTTTTAAAAAATATTTTACTATAAAATAAATGGACCCTTGGATAGACTACATGTATTTATAAGATTTCCTAAAGAAGATGATTAAAATTAGTTTCCATTAACAGATAAAATAGACAAAAGAAATGAAAAATCTTCGGGAGTTGAGATAATCAGAACAGAACATAACACCTTCAAATTGGGACCCAACAGACAACAGCAATATCCAACAGATATTTTACACCACTTCACTTCAGCACTTCAGTTTCCCTTCACTTCCCATTTGAAGCAACAAAAGGACCAGAATCCAGAAAGATATTGATGGCAAACAAACCAATTTAACCCCAAAAGAAGGTTCATCCTTTTCTCCTCTTCTCTGAAACTAAAACCCTTTTTTCCAAATGCTTCAATCTCTTCATCTCCTTTTCTCCCCTTTCCCTCCCCTTACCACCATCAACCCATATTCCCAGCTCTTCTTCCTCAAAAAACCCACTTCCCTCTCCCCTTTCTCTGCCCACTCCAAAGCCCACCTTGGTCGGTTTTTAGCCCAATCTCAAGAACCCGTCACCACCATTGCAGAATCAGAAGCAGAAGAAGAAGAGGGTCCCTTTGAACTGCCACCATCTGCTTCTTCTACGTCAATCTTTGCTACAAGCGATGACCCCTCTCCTCTCCAAACTGCCACCAGCGTTTTGCTCACTGGTGCCATTGGGGTTTTCCTGTTTCGGTCCCTTAGACGCCGTGCTAAGCGTGCTAAAGAGCTGGTGAGTATGGAGTTAGCTGCAAACAAACGATTCTGATTTAGTGCTAGTGTCAAATTTTGATACTGGTGAATTGGGTTTTCCTTTTCTGGTATACATGGATTGGGTTTTAAGTTTTAACTCATCTCCCATTGAAAGTTAAAACTTTACTGATATTGGGTTGCAGTGCTCTGTTTTGGTTGTTGCTTTTATTTTTTTTGGCATTTTTTTATTTCTAAAAAGGTTACTTAAAAGAAAAATTATGTTTGATCAAAAGTGAACAAATGATTAGAATCATATTGAAACATAATTGTTCCTCATAGTCTTAGGAAATAAGAATCATGCAATTTTTGTGTGAAAAAGTGTATATTTTTTAATTTGTTAAAAATTTTATTGGTTTTTATAACCAACTGCAACTTAGTGAAAAGCAAGTAGTAAAACTAACAATGACATGGAGTTTTTGTTATTCACTCATATCAATATCTTCAATTAAATCTAGGCCTTCCTATGTTATCACCAACTTTACTTCGTTGCAAATGTTTTAGTTATTTTACTCGATTTTGGACCAAAGTATATGTTGTTTTATTCCTCTGTTTTAGTTCTGTGCTGTGGCATCTTGTGCCATGGTAACTTAAATTTAATTGAAAGAGAAGGTAATTCTCTGGGAGTTTTTCATTTTCTTAAATGTCTTATTATAACTTGTGTTGGATATTAAAGAATAGAGTTTTGCTGTCTCTAGAGATTGAGGTCATCAGGGACAAAGAAATCATTGAAGGAAGAGGCGCTAGACAACTTGAAAGCAATGGGGTCAACTGCAATCGAAACCAAGCCATCCCCACCCTCACCAGTTCAGGCACTTTTGGGTAGCATAGCTGCGGGTGTCATTGCCCTTATTCTTTATAAGTTCACCCTTACGATTGAGGCAGCTCTTAACCGCCAAACAGTTTCTGATAATTTCTCGGTTTGTCCTTTCATTGCCCTTAACTGTTCGTGCATTAAATATTTCTTCCTTATTTATTTTGGTTGCTTAAATCTTGCATTTTGTGAGTGGTTACCCTAAAACATACCTGGCTTCTTTTCATGCATGTATGTTGGCAGACATGGGGTTGCGGCTGCTACCTCCTTTTTGGATGTATAGTGTTAGGACAAATTAACCTCTAAGTCCTATTTTTAAGCACTTAAAGTTAGATATGAGAAGTTAGTCAGAAAGCCCCTAGGAGCGTACAATGCCTGCACTGCACAGTCTTCATCATGCCTTGTAGGAAAATGATATGCATGGTAGAAAATCTCAAGGATTTCGTATTTTGATAATTAATCAGTATTGACCCTAGAAGACCTCGTACAAAATCTTTTACATGGTACATGGTGCCCTTTCCTGTTTGAGAGGGTAGTTACTTGAACAGTGTCATATTTTTCTCAAACATTTTTCATCTTTATCCTTTGCAGGTTCGTCAGATAACAATAACTGTCAGGTAACTTCCATTAGTGCTTCATTTCGTGCTCCTAGCTGTATATCTTTGTGGTGTTCATCCCTTATATGCTTGTTTGCAGGACTATTGTGAACGGATTGTGCTACCTTGCAACATTTGTTTTCGGCATCAATTCTGTTGGGTTATTTCTTTATTCTGGTCAACTTGCTATAAATTCATTCATGGAAGATTCCGCAACTAAAGAAAATGAGAGTACAGGTGAGGAGAATCGAGGCTCAGTAAGTTCAGTGGCAGAAAATGCTGTAGATGGGACTGAATTGACCAGTAGCAGGGAGGATCAGAGTCCAGATGATAAACAATAGTGGTAGAGATAATCAACAGTATAGTGGAAGAAATAGGCTTCTGTACTTTTAACTCATTTTCAAAGAGGAAATGTAAATGCCGGTCACAATGTTTCATATATATGACCTTCCTATCTTGATAGCTATGCTGTTCCATATTCACAACCTTATTTTGTTTATATGTATGCTATTCAATCATCCAGGAAGTTATTACCTTATGGCTATAAACTGTAATTTTCAGGACACAGGACACCTAGAAAAGAGCAATGGCATATTATAATCCTAGTAGCAGACCCCACATAGTGTGAAAAGTTTTGTTTGTTGTTGTTGATCCTAAAATGTGATGCACTTCATAACTGCTGGTGCAGATATTTGTTTACTAAATAAACGCCATATTCGACTTTGATCAATTTCCATTTTCTTTTC
Source organism: Theobroma cacao (assembly GCF_000208745.1). Classification (NCBI taxonomy): domain Eukaryota; kingdom Viridiplantae; phylum Streptophyta; class Magnoliopsida; order Malvales; family Malvaceae; genus Theobroma; species Theobroma cacao. The sequence goes on from NC_030856.1 coordinate 5,886,892, forward strand.
TTCAAATCCAATAGCTGTGATTCAGTTCCACTTAAACTTTCATTCATGGGGTTGAAGAACCTTTGATTCATTATTTTTCCTTTAGTTGTTGGCGTTTACATTTTTGAATGGTGGGAGATTATATCACGAAATCATGTCCTTATGAGCTTTTTGTAGAAATAGCAACCCACCATCTGGGATGTTCTTACCCTAGAGATTCTCCCCACCTTGAAAGCGGTATTGGTGCTTTATACTGATAATTATACGTGTGCGTTGTGTGTGTGTGTGTGTGTGTGTTTTGATATTAATGATGTTTTTTTATGTTTAATAACGCTTGATTTCTACGGCCTTTTTCATGTACAAGGTTAGATTTTTGGGCTATCTAAGTTATACATAATAAATCTTCCTAATAAAATCAGAGAGGGATAGCGAGCTAGGCTAAATAGAGATTAAACAAGCATACATGGAAAGATTGTCAGAGCTTGGAATCTATGGCAATGAAGATTAGCAAATGCAGCACTTTCCCAGGATTTTATTCTTGGAAGCCAAGCCATGAAGATTCTTAGACACAAATTTGGAACATAAATACGAAACAGTGCTGCTTTGAAGCTGGAAGTTCTGCTGAAATCAATTCAAGGTGGAAAAACAGAGTAACCAACCTTTTTTTATGGTTTGCTGCTTCATTAACTTACTTTCTCACTTGCTTTGTCTCTCATGATGCTAGCAGGTAACAAGCATCATAGAGCACCTGAAGATTTGCCTTCGTTCGCATCTGATCAGTCATGCTGCTCGGTAACTTTTGCTATTGGAGTTAACTCTTCATTGACCTTCCTAAACAGGTTTTGGCAGTCGGTTGGTTCAAACTTATGCAGTGGAGTCACATTTCTATCAAGCATATGCAAAAGCAGTCCTATAATCACTGAAGCAGAAAACATTGGTAGTGGACCAAAAATCCATAGCAGTAGAGTAGTGGCATAATAAATTGCTCGTAAGCCAACCGACCAACAAGTACTTCCCCATATCACTGCCTTCTGGACATAACTTACCGGAATATCTGCATTTGGCATGCTGATGAGGAAACTAGCATGAACAAGTTGCCTTGCACATTGAAGGAAAGAACCAAAAGCCACTAGGAAGCAGATAAGAAGGCTGATATATTTGACAGAAATGATTGATGAGCTTGTGTTGCCATAGATAAGACCATTTTTGAATACATTATGAGAAGAGCTTCCAAGCCATGTTCCAATGAGGGAACTCAGAGCAAGGGATATTGTCGCCATGAAAGTTGCTGCTGATATTTCGCTGTTGATTGTTGCTAGTGATAAACCTCTATCTTTTGCCTCAACCAGCAAGTGCTAATCATAACGTTACTGAACAAGCTGAATTTTGTTATTTGTGGGGTGGATTAAAGAAAGCTCACCTGCAACATTCTCTCAACCCAAGCTTTCCTCATGTGGCTTTCATAGCCGATGACAGTAGTTTGAGGAAATTTCAGGCATCTGTACAGAAGGAAGACATGGTAGGCAGATATGAACAATAACCCACTTGGTACCAAAACTACATCCAAGTATTCCTTCCAAACCATTATCTTTGTCTGCCAGGATTCAGTATTCATAAGCTTCTGGTATTATGTGAGTTTATAATTTATAGAGGGTCTGTTTAACTAATAAAGCTGTCATAGGGTTTTGTTTAACCAAGTTTATCAAACTCTTTGCTTAACAATGGCATATTGTAGCTTTACCTGAATTCTCCTTTTTCCTACATCTATCATGGAAGGATTATTTTAATTATTTTGCTACCATATCTACACTAATATACAATAGGATAACAATTTGCTCATCCAACTCCCTCACTCTCTTTCTATGTTCTCTTCAGTTTTATAAGCACCACTTTCCCATTTTAATTATTTTACAAACATGGGTGTCCACAATTATTCCTACTATTATTTATTGATTACTTTTTATAGCGCTCACTACCTGTGTGGGAAAAAATGAAGAAAAACTACATGTAAAGAAGGAAAAAAATGCTTTATAAAAATCAATTCTCATGTTGGTTCTTATCTTTACTTTTCCAGTAGAATACATTATTTTCATATAATTCTTTGATTATTCAATTGTAATCAGTTCAGTCTGTCTCTCCAATTTGGTTGAGACCAACTCAACTAGCGACTTTATATATTAGTATATAGGTTTAAGTCTTCCAACACTGAGACCAAACATTCAATCTATTAAGACCAAACATTCAATGTAGTCCTACTTTCAAAGGAAGATGCATGATTTATTTATACAATGAAGTTCAGTCAAATCAAGGAAAATTGTTAACACTGTTACATCAGAGAAGGATACAGTAAGGCTAAACTTGGATTTGGTCTATAATCATGCATGGGAAGATGGTCAGAACTTGGATCCTTAAGGTATGAGGATCAATGCAACAGATGCACATGATTTTATTCAGGCTAGCAATGAAAAGATCTTAGACATGGTACAAGATGCTGCTAATTTGAATTGCTGGAAGTTCTGCTGAAATCATTCAAGATGGAAATGGAGTGAACAACTGTTCTTTGCTGTCTTCTGCTTCAAGCCTACCTAGTTGATTCTGAACTTACTGACTCAATGCTGGTTGCTTTGCTCATATTCTTTCAGGTAACATCACTATGATGCACCTCAAGGTTTGCTTCAATTAGCATCTGATCTGTCATGCTTCTCAGTAACCCTTGCTACTGCAGCTAAATCCTCGTTTATCTTTGTAAACAGATTATGAGAGTTGGCCTTGGCTGATTCGAAATTATGCAAAGGGGTTACATTTCTGTCAAGGTTATGCAAACTCACCACCATAATCACTGAAGCAGCAAACATTGGGATTGGACCAAAAATCCACAGCAGCAAAGTAGTGGCGAAGTAAATTGCTCGTAAACCGACTGACCAACAAGCACTTCCTCTTATCACTGCCTTCTGGATATAACTTACTCGAATATCTGCATTGGGCATGCTGATGAGGAAACTAGCATGGGCAAAGTTCCCAACACATTGAAGAAAAGAACCGAAAGCCACCAGGAAGCACATAAGAAGACTGATGTATTTGACAGAAATGATTGATGAGCTTGTATTGCCATAAATCAGACTATTTCTGAAGAGACTATGAGAAGATTCTGCAACCCATGTTCCAATAAGGGAACTCAAAGCTAGAGATATTGTTGCCAGGAAAGTTGCTGCTGATATTGTGGAGTTGATTGTCGTTAATGCCAAACCTCTATCCTTTGCCTCAACCTGCAAAAATGTTCATCATCATAACTACAGGTGAACAATCTAAGCTGGGTTTTGTTTATATTTTGGCCTTCTGGGGGATGAACATAGGAGCTCACCTGCAACATTCTCTCTACCCAAGCTTTCTTGCAGTGGTTCTCATGGCCAATGACAGTGGTTTGAGGGAGTTTGAGGCATCTGTATAGAAGAAAGACATGGTAAGCTGACATAATCAGTAACCCACTTGGGACCAAAACTAAATCCAAGTATTCCTTCGTCCATGCCATTACTTCTGTCTTTCAAATCAACCGTAGAAGAGATGTAACCAGTGTTCAGTATTAATAAGCGCCTGCTAACATGGCCAATTGTGATTAATTTCATTTCATAGTGGATTAGTTTAACTAATGATGTTGTGTTGCTCTGGCACATTGTCTTATTTGGATTAAAATATAGACAATCACCATATAAAATACTGCTTTTTTTTATGGATTAAAATGCAACTTAGCATAGTTTTTTCTGTTAGCAAAACAGGGAGTGAGACTGAACCCCTTCCCATAAATAATTACATAGATGACTGATGAGCATCAAATGCAAAGATTTTTTTTCTCTCATTTTTCCTTTCAATAATTAAAATTTATAATATACGTTTTATATATATAAATTGAGAATTCAGTTTAATGATAAGTGTATATATTTTATTTAATTCAAATGAAGATATATACGAATAAAGTATTCTTTATTTTAACATATTCAACTTGATTGTTAAAATATTCTAACTTTATTAAAATTCACATAAAATTATAAAATATTATTCAAAATCAAATCTTAATAATAAATAACTATCCTTTAATTATCTGAAACAGTTAAATACAAGACAAATTTTTTTATTTGAATTTTCGTTAAACACCCATTTAATAATATATTATTAATATTTATTAAAATAAATAGTTGGCAAAATTGACAAAACCTAAAGTGCTTCGCATCTTCAATCCGGATCAATTCCTATACTAATATTAATTAAGGTAGGAAGGATAATCTTATTAAATCTAAAGTTTTGTAAAAATATTAAAAGAAAAACTAATGGAAAGAGATTGATTGAGATTTCGAAGGGACAGGGAAAGCAAAACTAGCCATGCAACAAGTCAGCCTTAACAAAGTCAAAGTAAATGGTTGGAGGCAAAAAAGGCACGAATCTCGTGAGGCGCCAAAAGGAAATTGATATGGAAGACTTAGCCATACAAATTCAAACAATAACGTATAATTAATTTTTTTTTATTATAAATTCATATTTTTAATTTAAAAATTATAATATTTATTATAAAAAATAACTTAAAAGAACAAATAAAAATAACTAAAAGAATAATTAAAGAAAGAAAAGAAAGTATTTAAAGGAGAGAAAAGAAATCTTATTGAAGTGTATGTTTACAAATGAATTGAAGAGACCTATTTATAGACAAATAGCCATCCTTATCTTGATAGAATTTATAAGATGAAGATAACACTTAGAGATTAGATGAATTAAATCTTAATCCAATCTAATTTACATCAAATCTAGATATAGATAAAATAAATAGATATTCACAAAAATATTCATAATACTCCCCATTGAATATCCATTGTGTTAAGGATATGTCTCGTTAAAACCTTATAAGAAAAAAACCTCATAAAAAAAATCTGAGTGAAGGAAAAAAAGTACATAATTCTTTTCAAGAATATGCTTATGAAATATTACCTCATTAAAAACCTTATCAAGAAAAACCCAGTGAGAAAAACCTTGATGAAAGAAAAGAGTGCAGTGCGTATTTTACTCCCTCTGACAACTGCATTATTTAAGATCTTTAAAACGGTGCATCTCAATCTTTTGTACTAACTTTTCAAATGTTGCAGTATGAAGGGATTTAGTAAACAAATTTGCTAGATTATCACTTGAACGAATTTGTTGAACACTAATATCACACTTTTCTTGAAGGTCATGAATGAAGAAGAATTTTGACGAAATATATTTTGTTCGATCGCCTTTAATGTATCCTTCATTTAACTGTGCTATGCAAGCAGTATTATCTTCATATAATATTGTTGAAATTTCTTTCTTTGTTGACAAACCACACATTTCTTGAATATGTTGAGTTACAGATATTAACTAGACACATTCACCACTTGTCTCATGAATTGCTAAAATTTCTGCATGGTTAGAAGAAGTAGCAACTATAGTTTGCTTTACAGAACACCATGAAATAGCCGTACCCCCATATGTGAATAAGTAACCTATCTGAGATCGGGCTTTATGTGGATCTGATAAATATCTTGCATTTGCATAACCAATTAGATATGGTTTTAATGCATTTGAATTATATAAGCCCATATCCATTGTTCCTTGAAGATATTGAAGTATATTTTAATTCTATTCCAATGTCTTCAAGTTGGAGAAGAATTATATCTTGCTAATAAATTACAACAAATGAAATATCAGGTCATGTATTGCTGGCAAGATACATTAATGCTGCAATTGCACTAAAATATGGTACTTCATGACCAAAAAGTTCTTCATTATCCTCACGAGGTCAGAAATGGTTTTTTTTCACATCTAATGATCTTATAACCATTGGTGAACTCAATGGATGTGCTTTGTCCATATAAAATCTTTTTAGCACTTTTGCTATATAATTAGATGGATGGACAAAAATTTCATTTATAGAGTGTTCAATCTGAGGACCCAAACAAAACTTTGTTTTTCCAAGGTCTTTCATCTCAAATTCTTTTTTTAAATAATCCACAGCTTTTGATAACTTTTTAAGAGTTCCAATAATATTTAGATCATCAGCATAAACAGCAATTATCACAAATTCATATTCGAATCTTTTTATAAAAACACATGTGCTTCAAGCAACTTAAATCCTTCAGCGATTTTCATATAAATATCGTTATCAAGTGAGCCGTATAAATAGGCTATAACTACATCCATCAAACGCATTTCAAGCTTTTCATGTATTGCCAGACTAATTAAATATCGAAATGTAATTACATCCACCACAGGAGAATATGTCTCTTCATAATCAATACCAAGCTTTTGGCTAAAACCTTGTGCAATAAGCTGTACTTTATATCTCACAATCTCATCTTTATATCCCACAAATATCCATTTATATCCCAATGATTTTACGCCATTTGGTGTACGGACTACAGGTCCAAAAACTTCACGTTTTGCAAGTGAATTTAATTCCACTTTGATTGCATCTTTCCACATTTGGCCAATTATTTCTATATCTACATTCTTCAACAGATGTGGGTTCAAGACCCTTATTTTCTTTCATAATGTTGAGCGCTACATTATATGCAAAAATATCGTCGACATTTATTTCATTTCGGTTCCATCTTTTTCCCGTCATGACATAATTTATTGAGATATCTTCATTTTCACTAATTTCAGGTACCTGAATTTCTTCTAAAATTATGTCAGGGGTCTTTTCTAGAGTTTTTGTTTCATCTTCTTGACCATTTTGAATATTTGCTCTTTTTCTTTTTCAAGGATTTTTATCTTTGAAATCGATTGGTCTTCCACGCTTCTGACATGTCTTAGACTCATTAGCAACAACAGATTGTCCTACATCAATTCTGATTGGAGCATTTGCAACTGGTAGATTTAATTACTCTTTGTAGGTCAATAAATGCGTCTAGCAACTATTTTGCTATATTTTGCAAATAAATTATCTTTTGAACTTATTGTTCTCATTGATTTGTGCGATGATCAAAACTAGATAATGATAATGTATTATAAGATATTTCTTTTTTCAGCTGCTTTTTTTCTCCCCTTAATGTTGGAAAAATTGTTTCATCAAAATGACAATCAACAAACCTTGTAGTGAACATGTCACTACCAAAAACTCCCCTCGAGCCCGTAAGAACTCCCGTTATGCCCCGATAGGCATTTATCTCCCGAAATACCAACTGGAACCTCGCAAGGCTTAATATCAGTTTCTCATTTTCCCCGGTGAGTAACTATTGCCAAATATTATGTTCTAAAGGATTTTGAGCTATTTTCAACTTAAAACTGATAAAATAAAAATTTTTATCTCATAAGGGTATTTTGGTCATTTTCCACTAAAAAATTTCGAAACCAGTTAAAAATGTAGTAAACAAGTACCAATAGCATAATTCACAATTAAAAATAAGTTTAGGCATCTAAAACCTTTATTTAAAATGAAATTATAATTATTTGAATATAATAAGAAGATAAAACAAAATATTCAATAAAATATTTTATTTTCTTATAAACAGAAATTTTGGAGTTATGCGTAA
>NC_030856.1:5896361-5906628 GCF_000208745.1 Theobroma cacao
TTTTCTTTTAGATTTTTCTTCCTTTATTGTTTTTGGACTCTTATTCATGGACTTCTCCCATTTCTTTTTAATTGGACCATGTCCATTTCTTTTGCTTGTTGGGCCATGCCCATTTTCCTTGTTATTTTCTTTTCCTTTCTTTTCTTTTCTTTTCTTTTCTTTTCTTTCTCTCCCACCGTCCAGCAGCCTTGTTGTCTTCCTTTTTCTTCTCTTCACATGCACAAACCATCCCACTCTCTTCCTCTCTCTCCCTCTCACCACTGGTCACCCTTTCTTGCCTTTCAACTTTTAATTTTTAAGCAGCTAAAGTTGCTTATTTTTGCTTCAAAATCAGCAGCTATGTTGCTCTGTTTTTTCTTAAAATTTCAGCAACTAAGCTACACCTTTCCCTCCAAAAATTTGCAGCCTAAACAACCACAATTAACCATCAAAACAGCACCTCAAAACCTTCAATTTTCTGCTGTAAAATTTTACAGTTTTTGGCCTCCAAAACCAGCAGAAAAATGGCACTTTCCAGCCTCCAAAACTAGCAGAAAAATGGCTCTTTTCAGCCTCTAAAACCAGCCCTTAAATGGCTCTCTTTTCCTTCTTGAATGGTAGCAAAAACAACCCCTTAACTCAGCTCTCTTTTCCTTTTGTTTTCCTTTCTCATGCACGGTTTTCTTTTTGTTTTTCTTTCTCTCGGTTCTTTCTTCTTCCTTTGCTTTTTTATTTCTCCTTTACTCTCCCTCAACTGACCTCTCTTTTCTTCTTGGTCTTCTTCACTTAGTTTGGTCAATTACACATATATATATTTTATTTCTCTCTTGAATGTTCCACAACATTCCAACCGACCTCATCAAAATTTTTCTTTTCTTCCTTCACTTGTTGCTTCACATGGTCACCCCCCCCCCCCCCTCCAATTCACCATGAGTCTTTGACTCTTTTATTGACCACATGGGCAGCTGCCCATGTTGGTCCTATAATATTTTATTTTATTTTATTTTTTTATACACATACTATTATTATTTTACTTTATGTTAATTTTATTTTTCTCATTAATTTCCATTACATATCCTTTAACTTTTATATGTTAAGTTCGACCTTTTTTTTACGTCTAAAAATTTTAATTTTCATCTAACTTCCTTTCTCGATGCATGTACCACCAAAATATAAAAATTGTACCTCAACGCGGTATTACCACAATATTTAAATATTTACTTATCCACGTTTGTTCGACTTAACAAAACACGCATATATCACTTTTATCGCTTATTTCTACAAAAATTCACTTGTATTTCTTCTCCCCCACTTGAATCAACCATATGATCCTTTTTCATGACTGATTTTGACATCCGGTTAAATATTAATATTTTAATATTATTTAATTAATAAAAATATTATTTTATTCTAAAAATTTTATCTTGTCTCCTTGGTATCCAAAATACCTTATTATACCTCACTTGACTTCCAAATCGCCTTTTATCTCACAAATTCTCCTCCGATAAAATTATTATTATTTTATTATTATTTCTTCACGTGCGGATCATTTTATCCTAAACGACTCCTTTCGTCTTTTATCACTTTTAAACATTTTAATTGACTTCAATTTGTATCCGATCAACTTTATTTATCACCATATCAAAATATGGGGTATTTCAAAACAAATCTCCTGTTGAGGGTTCTAGATATTTAATTATTGATGGAGATTCATATCCAACATATATTCCTAACCTCCTTTGAGGACCCATCTCTGTGCGTTGTGGTGGAGTAATTGGAACATATACCGCACATCTAAAAATTCTTAGATTGGAAATATTTATTTTCTGACCATAAACCAATTGTATAGGGGAGAATTTATGATAACTTGTTGGCTTGATGCGTACAAATGCTGCTGCATGCAAAATGGAATGTCCCCAAATAGAAATTGGGAGTTTGGATTTCATAAGTAATGGCCTTGCAATCAGTTTAAGGCGTTTGATAAATGATTTTGCTAGACCATTTTGTGTATGAACATGACTAATAGATTGTTCAACATTTATTCCAATAGACATGCAATATTCATTAAAAGCTTGAGACATAAATTCACCAGCATTGTCAAGGTGAATTGTCTTGATTGCATAATTAGAAAAATGTGCTCGCAGATGAATTATTTGTGTCAGTAATCTTGCAAATGCCAAATTGCAGGTTGATAACAAGCACATATGTGATCATCTTGTTAATGTATCAATTAAAACCATAAAATATTTGAATGGTCCACATGATGGATGTATGGGTCCACATATGTCACCTTGAATACGTTCCAAAAACATAGGGGATTCAATCTCAACTTTTGCTGGTGATGGTCTTATAATTAATTTACCTTGAGAGCATGCAGCACATGAGAATTCATTAAATTGAAAAATCCATTGGTTTTTCAATGGATGACCACATGAATTTTCAATAATTTTTCGCATCATTATTGATCCGGGATGGCCTAATCGGTCATGTCAAACATTAAAATTATCAGTAAACTTCTGGTTTACATAAGTTTCAATCATTTTAATTTTTGTGTAGTACATTCCAGAGGACAAGGTGGGTAATTTTTCCAACACACATTTTTTACCCCATATAATAGATGTAATATGAAGATATTCAGTGCCTCTTTCATTTGTTATCTCAATATGACATCCATTCAAACGAATATTTTTAAAACTTAATAAGTTTCTTTGAGACCTTGTAGAAAATAATGCATATTTTATTATGAACTTTATTCCTCCAAGTAGTGACATATTGACTCTTACATAGCCTTCAATTAATCTTGTACTACCAGATATTGTATTGACATTAGCTTATTCCATTGTCAAGTGAGAAAAATATTTCTTGTTTTTAAATATAGTATGCGTTGTAGCACTATCTATTAGAAAAATATCTTCATCATTGATCTTGGATTTAACTAGATGAATATCCATATTTTCTTCAAGAAAAATAATATATATATAGTAAGAAACTTATATAAGAGAACATTAAATATAAACTTTGTTGTTAAAATACAAAAAAAAAATCTTCCTAATAGATATATTAAAACACAATAACTTCTTAATAGAATTGTACTAAAAATACCAAGTTCCTAATAAAGTTGTACTAAAACACATCAACAAATAATTTAAGAAATTTCATTATTGGGATTTCCATCACCAATCAAATGATCAATCTGTCATTCAGGGTGGGCAAAAAAATCAGCAACATCTAAGTGTATTATATCAACTTGGCTATCATCTTCAACAAAATTAGTTTTGATATTTTTTCTTTTATCTTTTAGTGATGCTTGATAAAGTTCAACAAGATATTTTAGTGTACAACAAGTGTGTGACCAATGGCCATTCATGCCATATCGATAACAAATATTTTCTATATTCCTTTTACTTTGTCCACCTTTGTATTTTTCATGTATCTCTTCACTATTCATCCATTTCTAGTAGGTATTCTTATTATCAAAATGATAATTTGTGTAACCACCATGACTGCGATAATTATGACGACCTTTTCCACTTCCATGATTATAACCACAACCACGGTCAAAATTTCTAAATGATGTCGTGTTCACTTTAAGGAATGGAGCAGAATTAGTTGGTCGAGATTTATGATTTTTCATCAATAGCTCGTTATTTTCCTCAACCACAAGGAGACATGAAATCAGTTCAGAGTATTTCTTAAAGCCTTTTTCACAATATTGCTACTGCAGGAGCACGTTTGAGGCATGAAAAGTAGAGAATATTTTTTTTAACAAATCAGCATCAGTCACCTTTTCTCCACACAATTTTAGTTTAGAACTAATTTTGTATAATGTTGAGTTATACTCACTTACAATTTTAAAATCTTGTAATCGCAGATACATCCAATCATAACGAGCTTTTGGCAGAATTACAACCTTTTTGGTGGCCATATCTCTCCTTTAGACTTTTTCAAAGATCGACTGGATCTTTTATTGTGAGATACTCAATTTTTAATCTTTCATGAAGCTAATGGCGAAGGAAAATCATTGCTTTTGCCTTATCTTGATTAGATGTTTTATTTTCTTCTTTGATTGTGTCTCCAAGACCCATAGCATCTAAATGGATTTCGGCATCTAAAATCCAAGATAGATAGTTCTTGCTAGTAATAAGAAGAGCCACAAATTCAAGTTTTGTAAGATTTGACATTGTGATAGCTTAAAAGAAAAACGTAAATATATCGTAATTGGCAAGCAAAACAATAAATTGACTGACAAAAAAATTAATATAAAATTGAAAATTGACTTATTATAAATTGATAAAATTTGGGCAAAACACTGAAGTGATAATAGACAAAAATCACCTGAAGAAAAATTGAACTTTGACTTTGTGAAGGTTAAATATGAGAGATTAGAGAATCGTGTTGATAACCTGTTATGAAAAAAAAACTTAAAAGAACAAATAAAAATAACTGAAAGAACAATTAAAGAAAGGAAAGAAAGTATTTATGGGGGAGAAAAGAGATCTTATTGAAGTGTGTGTTTACAAATGAACTGAGGGGGCCTATTTATAAGCAAATAACTCTCTTATCTTGATAGAATTTACAAAATGAAGATAACACTTAGAGATTAAATAGATTAAATCCTAATCCAATCTAATTTACATCAAATCTAAATATAGATAGAATAAATGTCTATTCACAAAAATATTCATAATATAAATTATTGATTAAATTTTATTTTAACAAAAAAATGAGATTTTATCATTGATCTTCCTAAACAGGTTTTGGCAGTCGGTTGGTGTTCAAACATATGCAGTGGAGTCACATTTCTATCAAGCATATGCAAAAGCAGTACCATAATCACTGAAGCAGCAAACATTGGTAGTGGACCAAAAATCCATAGCAGTAGAGTAGTGGCATAATAAATTGCTCGTAAGCCAACCGACCAACAAGTACTTCCCCATATCACTGCCTTCTAGACATAACTTACCGGAATATCTGCATTTGGCATGCTGATGAGGAAACTAGAATGAACAAGTTGCCTTGCACATTAAAGGAAAGAACCAAAAGCCACTAGGAAGCAGATAAGAAGGCTGATGTATTTGACAGAAATGATTGATGAGCTTGTGTTGCCATAGATAAGACTATTTTTGAATACATTATGAGAAGAGTTTCCAAGCCATGTTCCAATGAGGGAACTCAGAGCAAGGGATATTGTCGCCATGAAAGTCGCTGCTGATCTTTCGCTGTTGATTGTTGCTAGTGATAAACCTCTATCTTTTGCCTCAACCTGCAAGTGCTAATCATAATGTTACTGAACAAGCTGAATTTTGTTATTTGCGGGGTGGATTAAAGAAAGCTCACCTGCAACATTCTCTCAACCCAAGCTTTCCTCATGTGATTTTCATAGCCGATGACAGTAGTTTGAGGAAATTTCAGGCATCTGTATAGAAGGAAGACATGGTAGGCAGACATGAAAAATGACCCACTTGGTACCAAAACTACATCCAAGTATTCCTTCCAAACCATTATCTTTGTCGCCAGGATTCAGTATTCATAAGCTTCTGGTATTATGTGAGTTTATACTTTAGAGAGGGTCTGTTTAACTAATAAAGCTGTCATAGGGTCTTGTTTAACCAAGTTTATCAAACTCTTTGCTTAATCATGGCATATTGTAGCTTTACCTGAATTCTCCTTTTTCCTACATCTATCATGGAAGGATTATTTTAATTATTTTGTTACCATATCTACACTAATATACAATAGGATAACAACTTGCTCATCCAACTCCCTCACTCTCTTTCTATGTTCTCTTCAGTTTTATAAGCACCACTTTCCCATCTTCTATTTTTCTATTCACAAACATGAGTGTCCACAATTATTCTTACTATTATTTATTGATTACTTTTTATAGCAGTCACTACCTGTGTGGGAAAAAATGAAGAAAAACTACATGTAAAGAAGGAAAAAAAATGCTTTATAAAAATCAATTCTCATGTTGGATCTTATCTTTACTTTTCCAGTAGAATACATTATTTTCATATAATTCTTTGATTATTCAATTGTAATCAGTTCAGTCTGTCTCTCCAATTTGATTGAGACCAACTCAACTAGCGACTTTATATATTAATATATAGGTTTAAGTCTTCCAACATTGAGACCAAACATTCAATCTATTAAGACCAAACATTCAATGTAGTCCTACTTTCAAAGGAAGATGCTTGATTTATTTATACAATGAAGTTCAGTCAAATCAAGGAAAATTGTTAACACTGTTACATCATAGAAGGATACAGTGAGGCTAAACTTGGATTTGGTCTATAATCATGCATGGGAAGATGGTCAGAACTTGGATCCTTAAGGTATGAGGATCAATGCAACAGTTGCACATGATTTTATTCAGGCTAGCCATGAAAAGATCCTAGACATAGTACAAAATGCTGCTAATTTGAATTGCTGGAAGTTCTGCTGAAATCATTCAAGATGGAAATGAAGTGAACAACTGTTCTTTGCTGTCTTCTGCTTCAAGCCTACCTAGTTGATTCTGAACTTACTGACTCAATGCTGGTTGCTTTGCTCATATTCTTTCAGGTAACATCACTATAGTGCACCTCAAGGTTTGCTTCATTTAGCATCTGATCTGTCATGCTTCTCAGTAACCCTTGCTACTGCAGCTAAATCCTCGTTGATCTTTGTAAACAGATTATGAGAGTTGGACTTGGCTGATTCGAACTTATGCAAAGGGGTTACATTTCTGTCAAGGTTATGCAAACTCACCACCATAATCACTGAAGCAGCAAACATTGGGATTGGACCAAAAATCCACAGCAGCAAAGTAGTGGCAAAGTAAATTGCTCGTAAACCGACTGACCAACAAGCACTTCCTCTTATCACTGCCTTCTGGATACAACCTACTGGAATATCTGCATTGGGCATGCTGATGAGGAAACTAGCATGGGCAAAGTTCCCAACACATTGAAGAAAAGAACCGAAAGCCACCAGAAAGCAGAAAAGAAGGCTGATATATTTGACAGAAATGATTGATGAGCTTGTATTGCCATAAATCAGACTATTTCTGAAGAGACTACTAGAAGATTCTGCAAGCCATGTTCCAATAAGGGAACTCAAAGTTAGAGATATTGTTGCCAGGAAAGTTGCTGCTGATATCGTGGAGTTGATTGCTGTTAATGGCAAACCTCTATCCTTTGCCTCAACCTGCAAAAATGTTCATCATCATAACTACAGGTGAACAATCTAAGCTGGGTTTTGTTTATATTTTGGCCTTCTTGGGGATGAACATAGGAGCTCACCTGCAACATTCTCTCTACCCAAGCTTTCTTGCAGTGGTTCTCATAGCCACTGACAGTGGTTTGAGGGAGTTTGAGGCATCTGTATAGAAGAAAGACATGGTAAGCTGACATAATCAGTAACCCACTTGGGACCAAAACTAAATCCAAGTATTCCTTCGTCCATGCCATTCCTTTGTCTCTCAAAACAACTGTAGAGGAGATGTAGCCAGTGTTCGGTATTAATAAAAGCCTCTGCTAACATGGCCAGTGGTCACTTGTGATTAATTTCATTTCATAGTGGATTAGTTTAACTAATGATGTTGTATTGCTCTGGCACATTGTCTTATTTGGATTAAAATATAGACAATCACCATAAAAAATACTGCTTTTTTTATGGATTAAAATGCAACTTAGCATAGTTTTTCTGTTAGCAAAACAGCGAGTAAGACTGAAGCCCCTTCCCAGAAATAATTACATAGATGACTGATGAACATCAAATGCAAAGATTTTTTTTTCTCTCATTTTTCCTTTCAATAATTAGAATTTATAATACATGTTTTATGTATATAAATTGAGAATTCGGTTTTATAATAAGTGTATGTATTTTATTTAATTCAAATAAAGATATATACGAATAAGGTATATGTTATTTATCAAAATATCCGAACACTATTAAAATTTGCATAAAATTACAAAATACTATTCAAAATCAAATCTTAATAGTAAAGAATTATCTGTTAATTATCAGTTAACCCAAAGTAATTAAATACAAGATAAATTTTTTTTATTTGAATTCCCATTAAATACCTATTTAATAATATATTATTAATATTTATTAAAATAAATAGTTGACAAAATTGACAAAACCTAAAGTATTTCCTATCCTCTAATGAGTTCAATCCAGATTGATCCCTATACTAATATTAATTAAGGTAAGAAGGATAATCTTATTAAATATAAAGTTTTGTAAAAATATTAAAAGAAAAACTAATGGAAAGAGATTGATTGAGATATTGAAGGGATAGGGAAAAGCAAAACTAACCACGTAACAAGTCAGCCTAAACAAAGTCAAAGTAAATGATGGGAGGAAAAAGGGCACGAATCTCGTGAGACGGCAAAAGGAAATTGATATGGAAGACTTAGCCATACAAATTCAAACAATAACGTATAATTAATATTTTTATTATAAATTCATATTTTTAATTTAAAAAATATATTATTAAATTATTGATTAAATTTTTTTTAACAAAAAAATGAGATTTTAAAATTTTAAAATGTAAAATTCAAATCTGGTTATAATCTTAATTATATTTTTAATTTTATTTAATTATACACTATCTATAACATATATAATTTTGAAGATCCAAAGCTGATTTTATATTTGGCCACGGTTTTGTTCTCATATCCTATCACGTGAAAAGTTGTAATTTTTATAATTTATAACATACTTAAAAAAAGTCACAAATGACTTTCTCTTCTAACCATGTGAAAGGTATAAAAAAAAAGAAAATAAAAAGAGATAGAAAGATTAAAAAAAAACACATAAAAAGAGGTCCGTGTACAATGCACAGATCATAATCTAGTATACTTAAAAGGAAGCTTGAGGCTTCTAGAGTTAATCGCGTGGAGGGCAGAGAGAGAGTGAAAGAGAAAAGATGTTGAAGTAAAGAGAGAGAAAGAGAGGGGTGCAAAAGGATTTGAGTGATCCACGGGAAGGGCAAATAGAGAGGAAGAGAAAAGATGTTGACGCGAAAGAGAGAGGGTGCAAAGAGATCTTATCCCGCGTGTTGCACACGGGTAATATTTTAGTTTTATATAATAATTATATTAAAAATTATTACATTTATCAATCAAACTTTATTACACAAAAAAAGAAAGAGAGATATTTTACAACTTTAAAATTCAAATCTTATTATGGTTTAATTTTATATTAAATTTATCTAATTATACATTAATTTAGTAATTATTTACTTTATTTGGGAAATAATTACACATTAATTGCTATAGTCTGGGATACAGACAGAGCTCAGCAAACAGAAAAAAACAGAGTGATATACGTACATGTCCCTAATGAAAAACCCTAGTTAAATCTTCATCTCTGTCACGTTGCTCTTTACACCCTCACTTCAAACCAAATAACAACAGCAGCAGCCAACCCAAAGGAAAAAGAGAAGCGAAAGAAGTTTTTGTTATTCACTCATATCAATATCTTCAATTAAATCTAGGCCGTCCTATGTTTTCACCAACTTTACTTCGTTGCAAATGTTTTAGTTATTTTACTCGATTTTGGACCAAAGTATATGTTGTTTTATTCCTCTGTTTTAGTTCTGTGCTGTGGCATCTTGTGCCATGGTAACTTAAATTTAATTGAAAGAGAAGGTAATTCTCTGGGAGTTTTCCATTTTCTTAAATGTCTTATTATGACTTGTGTTGGATATTCAAGAACAGAGTTTTGCTGTCTCTAGAGATTGAGGTCATCAGGGACAAAGAAATCATTGAAGGAAGAGGCACTAGACAACTTGAAAGCAATGGGGTCAGCGGCAATCGAAACCAAGCCATCTCCACCCTCACCAGTTCAGGCACTTTTGGGTAGCATAGCTGCGGGTGTCATTGCCCTTATTCTTTATAAGTTCACCCTTACGATTGAGGCAGCTCTGAACCGCCAAACAGTTTCTGATAATTTCTCGGTTTGTCCTTTCATTGCCCTTAACTGTGCCTGCATTAAATATTTCTTCCTTATTTATTTTAGTTGCTTAAATCTTGCATTTTGTGAGTGGTTACCCTAAAGCATACCTGGCCTCTTTTCATGCACGTATGTTGGCAGACATGGGGTTGCGGCTGCTACCTCCTTTTTGGATGTATAGTGTTAGGACAAATTAACTTCTAAAGTTACGTTTGATTGATGAAATAGATAAGAAAAAAATAAAATAATTATTATGTGAAAATAGAATGAAATAAAAATAAAATAAAATAATTATTATTTAATTTGGTATCATAAAGAAAATAAGATAAAAAAATTATTATTA